>NC_058127.1:5464444-5561944 GCF_914725855.1 Thunnus albacares | reverse complement strand
ATCAATTGGTTTCTTTGGATTTTTTTACATTTTTTTTTATTGTGCTTAGCGCCACCTTCAGTACATAAACAAGGAAACACCACAGTCCTGCACACACTGACTGTTTAGTTGTGGAAATGGAAATTAATAAGACAGAAGCAAAACAGATGCAATGTAAAAGGAATATATGAGACACAGGTATAATACACCTTTTGATTAAACTCAAAATATACTTAAGATGTTGATGACAGTTAATGTTTTAAGAGTTTTTTAAATATTTGAGCTCTGCTGTTTGAGAAAGTCTGACACTTTGCATTTACAGTAAATCAAAGCATGAAATAAAAATGAATGAAACTTTGCAGAGATGCAGTTTAAATGTATGTAATCAAGATACAGATGGTATCTTTTTCTATCTTAGTGATGAACTTCAAGATACTTTTCACTCTCTGGAAGTGAGTTCTTCATCGTGTTCGTGTAGAAACCGAATGAAACATCACGTTCTCGATGCAGCTTCTCTTACTTGCGAGTGCAGGACTCCTTCCTTACAGAGTAAAACAGTTAGAATAAGTCATTAACGCCACCCATCATTAAAACATGTACCTCCTTTTGCTACTGTAAGGCCTTTTTCTCAGTAAAAGCCTCCTCCACACAGCAGGCAGTAGAGCTTCCAAATGAGATCTGACAGTGTCCATCTCCAGTACAGTGCGTCAGGATGGTCTTTAATAGCTTTGAGTTTGCTGGTGGAGGCTGCGGGGAGATCTTCGAGAGTCCTAACCCCCTCCCTCCACCTCCAAGCTCGCGTGAAACCCACCCCATTTGGCTGCGGTCGTAAATATTTAATCCGCTGCACCTACATCTCTGACGAAGTGCTCTGAACGCGCTCTCAGAGACGGAGTGACACTTTGAATAAAACAAACAGGAAAACAGAGAAATTGCTCTTTGTGTTCTGAATTTAGAAACACACTGTTCTGGCCTTTTTTTGTTTTTCTTTCTTGCCGCGAGCACTATGCAGTCGATTTGCTCTTGTGCTGAGTCAAATAGATTTCAGCTCTGCGCTCCGGCACTTAGATCGCCCATCTTTAGCTTTCACTCGATGTCCAAGACGCCCATTTGCAGCGGCCATTTTGTATCATCTCTAAAACTGTTTTTTGACTTTAAAATGGTTTTGAGTCTGTTAACAGCTGGACTGGAATTTAGATCATTTGATGATGTGCAATAAATTGAACTTTTCTAATGAGCAAGACTAACAGTAGTAGCGTCAAGGGTTTTATTGACCGTTAAAGTCAATAATTACTGGTTCAATTTAAGAAAAATCAATGTTTAGTGAGTCTATTCTCGTTTAAAGTAATTTTAATGTTCTACTGCCCAATTAAAACCAATAATTAGGGATTCTGTTGCCCAATAAAGTCAATGGTTAGAGGATCTATTACTTATTTAGAGTTAAACTTAAGGCTACTTTAGGTTCTGTTGCCTAATAAAGTTAGTGATTATGATTTCTGTTAACTGTCAATGGTTAGTGGTTTTTTCCTCAATAAAGTCAATAGTTAGGGGTTCAATTAAAAGATATTCCTGTTTAAAATCAATTGTTGGGTCTTCCACGGCCCAAAGTCAATGGTTAGAGTTTATGTTACTTATTCAGAGTAAATTCTTTAGGGTACTAATGAAATTAGTGGTTATGGATTCTGTTGGCTGTTAAAAGTGAATGGTTAGTGGTTTTTCCCCTTAATAAAGTCAATGGTTAATTTCCTGTTAATATCCATGGTTACAGGTTTTATTCCCTATTTGACTTAAAGATTATGGGGTCTATTGCCTAATTAAGTCAATGGTTATAGATTCTACTTGTTATGTCTACATTAAAGGCAAAGTCAGTAATTGTTTTGATTGCATTCAAGTAATTATTGGGGGTTTTATTGCTTAAAATCAATGGTAAGGGATTCATAGATAAGGTTCTGGGTTTCACTCCTTGTTTAATTCATTGGTTGGGGGGATTACTGTATTTATAGGTTCAGTTCCCATTCAAAGTAAACATAATGAACTAATGTACTGTCAAAGTAAATGGTTTCAGTTTTGTTCCCCAGTGAAAGTCAATGAGTGGAGAGCAAAAACTTTATATCATTTATCTTAAATAAGGATATGTGGTACTAAAAAGTACTAACAAGCAAATTAAAAAAGATTTGTGCTATTAATTATGTTTCAACAGTTTTTTTTTGTTTTGTTTTTTAATCACATTTAAAAAACAACATCTCCCCAGAGAACCAACAATTCTCTTATTAGCAGTAATTACTTGCAGGCTGGTGAAAACAAGCTGTTCAGAGTGTTTTATTGTAATGAAGCGTGCTGTATGTTATACTTTATAACCTCATTGATTTTGTTCTGGCAAAACTTCACACTTTTAGCTGTTGATGAGCAGGAATCGTTTAATTAAACTGTAATCTGTGAGATTTATGTTGTTGTTTATTTAGTTGTTTATTTATTTCCACTTTTTTTTTTTTACTGCTGAGGTGTTTCTACTACTGCACATCAGATGTCACCTGTCAATAAAAGAGTGTAGGTGGGGACTGTGGCGTCTTTTTCCCCACATTTCTTATTGCTGCTTATACCAGCAGTTCTTCTTCTACCTTTTTTTCTTCTGTTTATTCCAAGTGGTTAAATTTCACTGAAAAAAAACAACAGTCAGGAGCCAAAATGAACATTTAAACCTGTTTTTCTTGCTGTAATTATTCCTCCTGTTCATACTGACCATCAGAAGATCCCTTTATAATGACCTTACAATGTAAGTGATGGAGGACAGTACAACCTGGTAATTTACAAAGAATTTATACTGTATTACAGGTATTTTCTTACTAAAAGGTATCTGTTCCAAGCTACGTATGACCCACTGAGCAATCTGGTATTTGGGAGGAACTTAACAGAGGGGTTCACATTTCTTCAATTCTTTCATAAAGCAATAGTCAGGAGGTGATAATTAACACTGAAGTAGTTTTTTCTTTCCATAATCATTCCTCCTGTTCATACTGACTATTAGAAGATCATTTCATAAAGCACTTACAATGGAAGTGATGGGAGACAAAATCCACAGTCCTCCTTCTTTGCAAAAATGTATTTAAATTTACAGTTTTTAGTTTATCTGAAGCTAATATGAAGCTTCATCTTTCAACATTACAGTCTTTTTAGTGCCAAAGTTCCTCTTTTTATTACTATACTTCCACTGCAGGTCAACAGGGAAACACAAAGAGGGAATTTGATGCTAAAAAGACTGTAAATGTGTCAGATATCCACTTGATATGACTAACTCAGACTGCTGAAGCCTCATATAAGCTTCACATCAACTTTTAAATGACTGTGTGGACACACTGTGGATTTTGGCCTCCATCACTTCCACTGAAAGCACATTCGAAGGGGATCATTTAATAGTTGGTATGAACAGGAGGAATGATTACAGCGAGGAAAACCTCTTTCACTGTTCATATAAACACCTGACTGCTGGTTTAAGACACACTTGAAAAACTGTGAACCTGCCCTTTAAGTTTAGTAGATTATAACCTGCATATGATGACTATATTAACATGAAACTGCTTTTACTGGATCGACTGGACATATTTCTTGGCATTCAAACAGTGAGATCCTTCTATACAAATGACAGTGTTATATAAGGCTGCAACTAACGATTATATTCTTGATTAATTGAAAATTGACAATCACTGTTCCCCAAAGCCTGAAAAGACGTCTTCAAATGTCTCGTTTCCTTTAAAACCCAAAGATATTCAGTTTACTGTCATAGAAGAGTAAAGAAACCTTTTTCTTTAAAAAAAATGACTCAAAACAATCAATGAAATTATCAAAACAGTTGGAGATTAATTTAATAGTCGGCAACTAATCGACTAACTGTTGCAGCTCAAGCGTGTGAGGCGACTTCCGCCTGCAACCCGGATTCATCTATAAGGAAAAAAGCGGGAAAAAGTGATGCAGGAGGTGGAGGGGAGAAGGGAAAAAAAAAAAAAAGACTTAATGTCGCTTTAGTCCTCTTCAGCCCTCCTCCCCCTTCATCTCTCCCTCTCCTCCTCCTCCTCCTCCTCCTCCTCTCTCTCCTCTCTCCTTCTCTGCAGGTGCACATAAGGGTCCTCAGATGAGTGTATTCTTTTCAGGACAAGATTGAAAGCACTTCATCTGTAACCTACACACAGTACTCGTGTGTGTGTGTGTGTGTGTGTTCAAGTGTGTGTGTGTGTGTGTGCTCATGTGCCAGATGTGTTTATATTTGTTTGTCACTGAAAAATATGTGTATACATGCCAAAAAAAAAAAATGTTGTGTATTCAAAAAACGTCTTTGTGTGTGTATAAAGTGTTTTATGTGTCTCTGTATCTGAAAGTGTTTTTAGCCAAGTGTGTGTTTATGTGAAGTGTGTGTGCATGTGTGTGTGCATGTGTGTGTGTGCATGTGTGTGTGTGTGTGTGTGTATGAGAAGACAAGGCGAACCATTGAGCTGTTTTTGAAGTGAATTAACAAGTCAAATGAGTGCCGCAGCACCCTGCATAGGTTACCACACACACACACACACACACACACACACACACACACACACACACACACACTCCCACGCTTATCATCACAGCCTCTTTGTTAAGGAAGATGAGGCCAATTAAACTGATATCACTCTCTTGTTGTCGTTTAGGCCTCCTCCCTCCCTCCTTCTCTCTCTCTCTCTCTCTTCCTCTCTCATCTTTCACTGTTTCAGCCTCTTTCTGCTCCATCATCTCTTCTTCTTCTTCCATCTCTCTTCATTTTTTTCTTATCTTCTTCCATCTTTTCTCTCTCTGTCTTTGCAGCTTTTCCTCCATCTTTCAGTTTTTCTTTCCACCTTTTTTTGCACAGTTCTTCCTCCATCCTTTCGGCAGTCTCACATCTTCCTCGACTATCTTCTACTTGCATCTTTTTTCTCTAAATCTTTCCTTTTTAACTATTTTCTTCTCCCATCTCTTCTTCTTCTTCCACACACTGTCTCTCTTCTTCCTGTTCTCTCCTTTCTTTTCTCCGCATCCATCTTCATTTCTCTCCTTCTTCTTCTTTTTACTCATCACTCCGTCTCCTCCTCCTCTCTGATCCGTTTATCTTTTCCCTCACCCATCCCGTCGCCTTCTTCTTCTTCTTCTCACTGTTTTTCTCCAAACTCTCTCTCTCTCTCTCTCTCTCTCTCTCACTCCGTGTTTTCTAACAGTGTGATAAATGTCCATCTGTGATTGGCCGATGCCCCCCATCGCCGTGGCGCCCGCGAGGTCGTAAACAACAGCCCGTCTCCCCCGGCAACGTGGCGTCTCCATGGACGCAGGGCAGCTAAGACGACCAACTCTGCGTGTGTGCATGCGTGTGTGTGTGTGTGTGTGTGTGTGTGTGACTGAGGCGGAATGCGACATCCGACGACTGCCAACTGTGTGTATATGTGTGTGTGTGTGTGTTCTATATATGTACTGCGCGCGTGTGTGTGTGTGTTTGTGTGTGTGTGTGCTAATGAGCGATCATAAGTGAGCAAATGTTTTCTCTGGGTTCCACTAATGTTCGACAAACACACACACACACACACACACACACACACACACACACACACACACATCAGGTATGTGTGTGTGTGTGTCGTCAGTAATTGTGTGTGTGTGTCATTAGTATGCCACAGTGAGCTGTGTCCATATGTCACTAAACACAACCATGTTTTATTTATCCTGGAGAGAGAGAGAGAGAGAGAGAGAGAGAGAGAGAGAGAGAGAGAGAGAGAGGAGGGGGAGAGAAGGAGGCCAACAGTCACTGTCAAGGGGACGAGAGAAGGATGGAGGGATGGAGGGAGAGGAAAAAAGGAAATTGGCGAGATGAGGTGAAAAGCATTTCAAGAAAAAAAGATAGTGAGAGAGAGAGAGAGAGGTGAGAGGAGGAAGTGAAAGTATGGTGGAGGAAATTGAAGGAGAGAGATGAAGGATGGAGGGAACAAAAATGAAAGAGAGGAGAGGAAGTTGGGAGAGGGGAAGGTAGAAAGGAAAGGAGGAAAAGAGAGAGAGCAAGATGGCAGGTGAGAAGTTACAAATGAAAGAGAGGAAGGGAGGGAAAAACAGAAGGAAGAAAGGAATAAGGAGGGATGAAAGGCAGGGAGAGTGGAAGGTGAGATGTTAGAAATGAATGATCAAAAAGAAAGAAGGGAGGAAAGATAGGAAGTAAAAGAGATAAAAAAAGAGGAGAGGAAGAAAAGATGGAGGAGAGGACGTTATGAGGGAGTGTAGAAGGTGAAATATTAGAAATGGGAGGAAAGGAAAAAGGAAGGGAAGAAGGGAGGGCATGAAGGAGGGATAGGAGGTAAAAAAGGACAGGAAAAAGGGAGGATCAGAGCAGAAGGAAGGAAAAGAGGAAATACTGAAGCAGGAAAGACAGAGTGCTGAAAGGAAGGAAAGAGATGAGTCAAGGAAGACAGAGGGGAAGAAAAGATGGAGGGAAAGAAGAAGGATAGAGGGGAAAAAGAAATAAAGGAAAGAATAAGGGAAGGAAAGATAGAGGAAACGGAAGAAAGGGAGAAGGAGGGATGAGAAATGATAGAGGTGGGAGAGAGAAAAGAAGGAAGGAAATGAAGGAGAGAGAATGAGGGAAGGAAGGAAGAGAGAGAGAGGAAACGGAAAAAGGGAAGGAGAAGGAAGAACAGGAATGACAGGAGGAGGGAGGGAGAGGGGAAAAAGGAAAGAAGGAATGATAGAAAAGAGGGAAGGAAGCACTAAAGTAGGAAGCGCAGACAGGAGGGAAAGAGATGAGTTGAGGGAGAAAAGAGGGAGGAGAAACGACAGAGTGCAGAAAAAAGAAAGGATAGGAAATAAAAGAAAATCAGGGAAGGAAGGAGGGATAGAAGGAAGAAAAAAGAGGAAAACAGGAATGATGAGGATAAGAGGAAGAAACAGGAAGGAGATAAAGGAGAGAATAAAGAAAGGAAGGATAGAAGAAGAGAGAAGGAAATAAAGGAGAAAAAAGAGGAAGGAAGAAAGAAAGAAGGTGAGGAAGAAGGAGGGAAGAAAAGAGGAAGAAGGAAGGAAGGAAGAGGAAGAGAGAAGGAGGGAGGAGAGGAAATGACAGAGAGCGGTGAGAGGAAAAGAAAGAGAACAAGGGAAGGAAGGAAGGAAGGAAGGAAGGAAGCGATGAAGGAACGCAGAAAGGAGGGTGATGAGTCGAGGAAGAAGGAGGGAAGAAAAGACGGAGGCAGGGAGGGAGGGAGGAAGGGAAAGAGGAGGGAGGGATGGACAGATGGAGGAGTGGGACCCCAGAGACGTGTCATTCATCACACCACCATGCAGTCTGCACTCGTTCACCCTCTCTTTCTCTGCAGGTCTTTTTCTCTTCTTCTTCTTCTTTATAATATGACATCTTTTTTCTCTTCTATTCCTTTTTTTTTATCCCTTTTTTATCCCTCCATCACTGTTAGACTTCCCTCATCCTCTGTCTGTCTCCCCGTCTTTCCATCTTTCCATCCCTCCTTCCACTCGTTTGCTGTCAACCCCTAAACAATCTGTCTTTTCTCTCCTTCCCACCATCTTTTTTCTCTGCATCTCTCTCTCTCTTTTTTTCTGGCAGGCATTTTTAGGTTTCATCATCTCCTCTGGCGACATCCCTCCTTCCTTCCTTCTCTCCATCTTCCCCCACTTCTATCTTTCCCCCTCTCACTGCTTTTTTTTTTCTCTCTTTCACTCAATTTTCACTTTGTGAGCTGAAAAGAAAAAAAAATCTGTCTCTCTCTCTTTTTTTTAAAGCTCTTGTTAAAAGAGGATGGTGAGATGGATGGAGGCATAGATGGAGGAGGAGGAGGAGGAGGAGGAGGAGGAGGAGGAGGAGGAGGAGAGAGGGATGAGTGAGTGAAAGGATGACAGAGGAGGGCAGATTAGGTGAAAGTAAAGAAAGCGAGGAAAGAAAAAAAGGAAGGAGGGAAGGAATGGAGGTAGCTGTGTAGGGAGGAAAGAAGAAGAAGAGATGGAGAAGATAAGGGATGAAGGATGAAAGGATGAGGTGAAAGAGAGGGATGGAAAAAGGAGGAGAAATAAAACAAGAAAATAAGAGGTAGGAAGAAAAGGAGGAAAGAAAAGTGAAGATAGGAAGAGTTTGAAGGAGAATTAAAGGCGACGAATCAGCTTTGCTGCCGATGTGTCTTAGTGGCCAAAAGAGGTACTGCAACCTTTTTTTTAAAAAAAAAGCATTTTTTCCCCGCTATAAAAGTCACACCTGTAAAACTTTTCAAAGTAAACCTCCAAATAAAAACAATATATATTATCTTTATAGATTATCAACTTTTAAATCTTTATGATACATTTTTTTGTAAAACTTCAGCAGAGCCTAGAAAAGTTATTCTTATATATGTGACGTATCCAAATATAACAGCTACTAAAACATTTGATGGCATTGAAATTATTCCACAATAACAACAAAGATGTGAAACCAAGCTGTAACCTCCGGAGCTGAAAGATGAAGCCGATGCGAAAGTGTCAAAAACTGCAGTTCCTTGAACGACCACTTGAGGCTCCAACAGCGAGTCAATCCCCATAGACCCCCATGTTAAAATACCAACTTTACAGCAGAAATAAACATGTTTACAGCCTGGTACAAGAAACAGTTTAGGTCTCTGTAGCTAATTTCCTCTTTCATGACAACTGTACGGAGGGTGAATTTTTTTATAACCTGTTTAAGTTTTATTAATCCGTAAAGTTCTGCATAATGAAGGACATGGCTGCTTTGAGTGACAGGTCCGCCAGCCGCTAGGTGGCTTGTTTCAGCCATTCGGCTCCGCCTCTTTGCCCATTTTTGATTGGCTGACTGCCAAGATGGTGATGGCCGGAGCTCCAAAACTGCTCTTCAGAAACCAATGGATGACGTCACGGTAACTACGTCCATATTTCTATAAAGTCTATGATGTGAACATTGAATACATGACTTTATATGTCAGTCCTGTTTAATCTATTAACACATATTTACATGTGTCCTCCAGATTAAACGTTGGTCCGTAGCGACACATGGAAGCGTTTTCTCATCTGTCGCCCAAAATTAGCAGGATGACATCATTTGTCTGTTATAAATCACTGATGATAAATGAATGTTTTATCATGTGGCAGCGCTGTGGTTAAGGTTTGATTAGGTTTAGTCATAAAAAACAACTCGGTTTGGTTTAAGAAAACATCCGGTTTAAGTTTAAAACATGAAAGAAAGCGTGTTGAAGTGATGTTTGTTGACCCGTCCACCCACCGGGACCTCCTCCCTACACGGACCTCACCGCTCTGAGATAACGTCACCTGATTTCCTGCTTTGCTCCGGTTATAATCACTGAAGAGTTTTTATCACTTGAGCATAAATATGTAATTTTGAAGCATTTGCTGACATGACTGTGACTGTTTTATCTGTTCTGCTGATTTATCTTGAATCTGTTTATTTTTTCAGCTGTTTTACTCTAAAATTTTTTAAAAAAACTGAGCAACAAGGCGAGCAGCTGAAAATTAGGTCAAACTAGACGCCCTTTACTGTGTTCCTGTATGAGTTGAGAACCTTCTCCTACATCTTAACTGAAATAAAACATTAAAAAACCAATTAGTTTATCTGTAAAGTTCAGTACATCGTCTCAAACATGACATGAAAAGTTGACATTTTGGATGTTTTTCACAGGACGACGTATCCCGTCGATATCCATCTGCGTCGCTCCTGTTCAATAAATAAATCCACGGAGAGAATGAAAAGAAGGAGTTAAAGTGATCACTCCTCTCTCTCTCTCTCTCTCTCTCTCTCTCTCTCTTACCAGTGTGTGACAGCAGGTTGGGGGACAGCAGGCCGGGGAGGCCCGGGTGCAGCAGCCTGGGGCTTTCCTGGATCCCTGCACCAGAACAACGCTTCGGAGGACGGCCCGGACGAGAGCTGCAGGGGGAGAGGAAGGAGGAAGAGAGATTAATTACTGTGACACAGAAACACATCCTCAGCCTCCAACACGGAAGATCTGTTGACGTTAGCGGCGCTCGTTTTCATTTTTATGTTGTATTATTTGTATCTCTGTTTATGTTTATCATATGTACTTTTAATTAAGTATTTACATTGTTGAGTATTACTACTTATTATGTAGTTTACAGGCTAAAAACTGAAGGGAGATAAACATGAAGGCAGCACAACAAGTATAAAAAAAAGGGAGCAGAAGCACTTTGGAATGATTAAACATGGACATAAGTGCTATTTATGTCTATTATTATGACTATTTTTAGTTAACTGATCAATCATTTCATCTTTAAGCTGTAAAAAAAATAATGATAAATGCCCAAAGTGATGTTTTTAAACTCCAAACTAATCATTTTCTGACAGAGAACATATAAAACTGGCTAAATGTAAACATTTCTGAAGCTGTAAACAGATTATATATGAATATCAGACATACATCTGGTAAACAGGTGCGCGGGAGATGGAGTCATGTTGATTTTTTATGTATGCATATTTCAAATGTCGATGCTGTAATTGACTCACTTTTGGTTTTTTTTTCTTTTCATATTATAAGTTTATTGCGTTTACTTAAAGATCCCCTGCAGACACGAGACCCCTTTAAGACTGACATGGTTTTTCCACAAAAAAAAAAAAAAAGTTGAGTTAACTCGTTAAAATTACATAAAAAAGGGACATAATGCTTGTGCACCGGAGGCTTCGGGTCTCCACATCACACTTGTATGAGTTGCATACTGGACCACCATTGACTCTGAACTGGTTGTGATGTCACAAATGACACTCGTAGGTACAACGACCCTTCACCTTTACAGCAGATAAATGTGAAAACAAACACACGTCATTCTGCACAGAGAAGCTCAAACACACGCTTGATTAATTGGGTAACAGCCGACGTCAATTTACACTTTCTTCCAAACTTGTAAGACTTCGGTGATGCTGCAGGATTATCAAAGTTATAAAAAAGTCTCATTAAAGTGTCCTGAACGTAAAAAAAATTAAAGTTTTCTTCAATCACCTGCTGCTTTGAGCAGTAAAAGTGCATTAGCTTTCGTTTTCTTTTCTTTCATTTGATACTTGAAGCTTGTTTTTTGGGTCTACGGTGATGGAAAGTGTCTGGTGTACCGTCGGTTCGAGTATCACTTCAGCAGTCAGAGAGCTGACAGCTGGATGTTCCAGCAGAGACAGCAGGTCGCTCAGACGTAATCGAATCACAAACTGACAACACACAGCGCTTTCAGAGTACTTTCACCGGCCGCCGTACTGGAAGAGAGTGAAATTAAAGCCTGATTGGCTGATTTCAAGACACTCCAACAAACAAGGGTGGGGGGGGGGGGGGGGGGTGAGAGGGGGGGTGAAATCTGATTGGTCGTGTGCGGCGGGGTCGTTTTTATAGTCGGTGTCTCCGGGTAAAACGAACGTGACGAGCATGAAACCGTCTTTATACTCTGTGACATTTTCACACCTCCAAGTACTAAAACCGGCAGAAACAGCAGGAGTTGCCACATCCTAAAATATCCCCCACTTTAAAAACAGACAGAGCTCAATTTTTTTTTTTATCACTTTGTTCGGTTCTGGACATGAGAAGAATACTGATGTAAGACATGGAAACACATGTTTATGATGACAGTGACAGAAAATATAGTAAAACAAAAGTACTTGAAGTCTGAAGTCAACACCAGATAAAACTTATATTAATATTCTGAATATCTAAATGTTTTCTTAATGTGTTCGAGGCTTCTAACATCCAGGTTGCTGGTCAGGTTCAACCTGGTGGGAGCTTAATTCAATTAAATATGTGCACGTTTGCTTTTTTTTTTTTGGCTGATTCCACTATTTTTAGACTAAATTTGACAACTTTTAGGCCAAATATATTAATGATTCAGTATTTCTCATCCATTTAATTCACAAATTACTTCCTAGGGAGGTTTCCTGGAAGTAATTAAGTTAATTGGAACTAATTTAAGAGAACATATAAGGAATTATTGGGAAATATAACTGAACAGATAACTCAATAAATACAATATAGAACAATTAAAACATTTCATTTTGATTTTTGGGGTGTTGTTGGCGGGAATCTCACCTCCTGACCTCAATATTTCTAAAATCTTGGCTCCAACCAACACACACAAACTCAATAAAACTTAATGTATATTTGTAGATTTTTAGGTCTAAGTTGCCAGAGGTTGAGTTTACAATTAGTCGATTAGTTGCCGACTATTAAATTAATTGCAAACTATTCTTTTAGGGAAAAAAAGGTACAAATTCTCTGATCCCAACTTCTCAAACGTGATTATTTTCTATTTTTTTTTAATTTTCTGTGAATATCTTTGGGTTGTGGACTCTTGGTTGGGACATTAAAGATATTTTAATTGGCATCTTGGGCTTTTTGGAAACAGTGAACGACATTTTTTTAAGTTTAAAACATCCAATGAGAGAGCCAGTGAAAGAGACGTTAACTTTGAGTGAAGCTAAACATGCTAACGCTGATGTAAAACACCATCTCTCACAAACACAAGCACAATTATACATGTTCTACATTTGCAAGTGAGCCCGAATACACCACTACAACACACACACACACACACGTACACAAGCCTCTCTCTCTCTCTCTCTCTATTTCTGTCACACATGCACAAATACATAACCTACTGTATTATGCATGTGCACGTAGGCATAAATAATCACTCAAACACAAGAATACAGTAACTGCACACTAAACATAAAAGGTACACACACACACACACTCACTCAGGAGGTGCGCATGCAGGCCAACTCTCTGCAGGGTGGCTAAGTAACAGATGGCCGTCCAAAGTCATTTACACCTAGAGAGAGAGAGAAAGAGAGAAAGCGAGAGAGAGAGAAAGACAGAGAGAAAAAGGAAGAAAGCAAGAAAGAAAGAAAGAGAGGACCAAAAACTAAGAGCTGTACAAGACATCGCTACAGCTACACCGGATGAGAATAAAATAGAATAAACCCTGAATGAATAGTCAGAATGAGACATGAAGTAGAGGAATATTAAACAACTACAACCAAAAAGACAAGAGCGAAACTGTGATGACGCTGTAATGACAGTAGTGACGCTAACCGAGAGCTACTTCCAAGGCTAAGGAGTGGTCTATTATTAGCTAACCATGCTACAATATTATTAGCATCATAAATTTGATCTTTATTGGATTTGACGCTCCCAAACTTGTTACCTGAGACAGCGTTATGTTAGCTGAACACTTCGGTACTGTATAAAACATGATACTCTACTGTATTATAGTACTACGGCTAACTAGCTGCGCCGCAATACAAATGTAGCTTTAGCCTCAATCTGTTGCCTGATTTCTTGTTTAGCCATAAAGTTCATATTTAAGACCTTTCAAATCAGCAGCAGACAGAGGCTGCGTCTGAAATCACTTTCTGTTTACTAAATAGTAAATGGATCCACTAAATAGTGCCCTCAAAAATTCCACAGTGGAGCAAAAAAGTAGCGTCCATGCTAACAATCACACACAATGAAACAATGTTTGTCTTTTTTCTACTTTTATCTGAAATTGAACACCTTTTGTTTCAAAAATTACTGTGAATTTCAAGCTACAAATCTGCAAACCACATACATGCAGTGCTAGAACGCAACGCTCAACAGGCATAGCAACAGTAACTAAGGAGGGCGGGGCTTAGTGAAGCATTAAAAGGGACATATCATGCTTTTTGTGGTTTTCTGTTATTTATATACCGTTATGATGTCAGGAGTCTGTGTTAAACACTGTCAAAGTTACGAAGCTTGAGGTGAACGTAAGTATAAAGATCGGATTTCAGTTTGAACATGTACAGATGTATTTTAGAAGTTGACATTTTGGGTAAAGAACGAGAAAAAGTAGCTGCAACTTCCAAAAGCTGACCAATCAGAACAGAATAGATTCATCAGGAGGCGGGCCTTAAAGAGACAGGAGCTAATACGACCTGTTTCAGACAGAGGCTGAACTGAGGGGCTGCATAAAGGGCCAGTAGAAGATAAATAAGGAGTTTTTTGAACTGTAAATCATGCAAACATTAGGTTTGGGCTGATGGATTTGGCTGAATTTTCAAACCAGTTTGATATTAAGCCAAATACTGGACTGGACCAGTAATACTGAATTTTACCTCTAGGTGTCACACAGCACTCCGCTAGCCGCTAATACTAGCCGCTCCCAAGTAGATCATAACAAGAGCCCATGAATGAGAGTGTAGCAACTTTTACTTCTCACAACAACCATTCAACTTAACTTTTCTTCTTGTTCTAGGGTGCCGTGTGTAGCCGCGGTGCTATGCTAGCGATGCTAGCTATGCTAACTAGCTTCTAGCTGCCATGCAGGCTGGTAAAATGATCCGTTGCGTCCGCAGGTTCTTTTAAAAACACAAGCTGCTCTCAGACTGCTGGAAGCTGTCAGCAGCACGGCCGGGTTTATCCGGGTCATGGGTGAGATCTAGTCCGGGTCATAATGTCATAACGACAAACGCCAGTTCAGTCGGTTTGCATAAAATCAAACCGGTTTAAGCTCGCACACTGGACCAGACCGGCAAAACCAGAAACCGACCCAACCTTAGCAAACATATTCCAGTAGAGGCCCAGATTAAAACTATAGATCTGTAAATGTTGACGATATGTCCCCTTTAATCACTATTAAATTATACTAATAAAGAGTCGAGTGGATGTTGAGCTTTTCAGGAACATGTAAGTATATCGGTCAGATCCCACTGGGAGTCGTAGAGAGAGGAGGGAGAGAGAGAGAGAAAGTGTGTAAAAAGATGTGGAGAGAAAATGTCTGAAAATGTTTTGGGGTGTGATCCTGTACGTGAGAAAAAGACACACACACACACACACGCTAACACACACACTCACACGCTAACACACACTCACACGCTAACACACACACGCTACGAGAGAGGCAGAGGAGCATGAAGAAAGGGAAAACATGAACCTTCACTTTTCCTCTGAACTCTGCTTCACCTCTCTTTGTACCACACATACACTTATACAATAAACACACTATTCTCTCTCTCTCTTTAACACACACGCACACACACACGCACACACACACACACATATATACACACAGGTGTTTGCATTCAGACCTTAAAGCCTTTCCATCAACAAATGTCCTGCTACCTTTCAACTTCAACACTCATACAATGGATACATGTTACACTACCAGGTGTGTGTGTGTGTATGTGTGTGTATGTGTGTGTGTGTTCATCTGCATCCATCCATGTATAAGCAACATTAAGGTGTGTATGCGTGTGTCCACGTGAATCCATGCCGTGTGTATATGTGTGCAAAGGACACATGATATCGCCTTCTCATTAGCCTTACGGTTCTTTGTTCAGAGTAATGACTGCAGTGTGTGTGTGTGTGTGTGTGTGTGTGTGTGTGTGTGTGTGTGTGTGTGTGTGTGTCCCGTAGGGTTGCCATATGTTGGGCATTAATCCTCGTCAACGGTCCACTCTCCTTACTGCACCGAGCACAGGAACAAAGAGCAGGTCACACACACACATCAAACACACACATGATGCTTTCACATCTTAAAAAAAAAAAAAAAAAAAAAAAAAAAGAGGAAACGTACATTTACTCTTATACATGCTACACACACATGTTTACTTAGGCCACTTTTGGAGACATTACAGTCATTTCCTGGAGACCTAACCCTTTACTTTAACCTTAATGACCCCAAAAATCAGTCTTTTCTCGAACGGGGTCACAGGCTTTTGTCCCCCCCAAATTGGACAAACCGTCCCCCAATTATCTGGTCTTTAGTCTGAAACGTGTCCCCGAAAGTAGGATAAGTCAGACCCACACATACACACAGCCAGTCCGCTGACCTACATTCATTTTTTAACCCTTAACCTCGACACGCATTCAGACCCTTAAATAGAAACAAATCCGTTCGTCCTTCTCTGGCGGCGTTTCGTCGCTTCACCTGCCCCTCGCACATCATCGCTCTCGTATGAAGCCGTTATACAAACAGGTAAGCCGTTGACCTTTGACCTCTGACCTTCTTATGCTATGAAGTCAAAGTCACCCTGTAAAGCAGCACAGCAATCAGACCTCAGTTCCTCTTTGATGTGATTTTCTTTTGAAGTAAAGAATAAATTAATTAGATGTAAGGCTTTAATTAACAATTATTTTCATTAGTGATTAATATACTGATTATTTTCTTGACTAATTGATTAATTATTTAGCCTATAAAATACCTGAAAAGTGAGTGTGATGTCGTCAAATTGTCTGTTTTGGTCAATCAAACTGTCCAAAATACAAACATATTGAATTTACAATCACACAACATCAAGAATAGCAGCAAATCCTGGAAAACGTTTCATATTTTCTACTTTAAAAACAACTTAAACGATTATAATTGATGATAAAAAGATGAATGGACTATTTGTTGCAGCTCTAATGTGATGATTAACAGGAAGAAACATCTGCAAATTAAAACTTGTTTGACCACAAAATCTATAAAAACCAATAATATAACAACATAGTTTATATCAATAAGAATTGTGCTAAATGTTTCCACATATTTTATATTTATTAGTTAAAAGTGGACTTAATGTGACACAACGTCTGGTTTCTGGACTTTTTAGGCAAAGACTAAAATGTGTTTCTTTAAATCACTGATATATGAAAACTGCCCAAAGCTGTTATCAACTGTCAGGTCAGACACGTAATCTTGTTTACTTTCTTTCTTCTGTTTTTTTGATGCGATAAAATCAAAAGTTTGCCACATTTGCGCCGCTTTATCTTGGCAAACGCTCCCCGTACGTCCTGTACAACAACAACAGCGTTTGGTTTTCTTTCGTCCGATGACGTGTTTATATTCCTCTAATTAAGGCATCAGAAATCATTCTGGTATCGCTACCAAAACACCGAGTACCGTTATCTGCATCAGCGTGATGTCATGAATGATGCACGAGAATCTGCATCATTACATCCCGTTGCCCGGTAACGACACACTGGTTGTAAACCTGACCTGACCTTTCTACCTGAGACTGATTGTCAGACTAAATCAGGGAATTTCAAGCAGAAATATCATTTAATATTCACAGGAAACTACTCAACCATTTATCCCAAGATTCCCAAGACCACGGAAGCACGCACACACATTTTGATGTCATGTGTTTTAGTGATGCAGTGCTTTTCCGACTGTAGACTTGTGATATGCTAGCGTTAGCTTGCAGAGTTTGCACTGGATCTCATTTTATTTTGAAGGAGCTTCACACACAACTTTTTGACGGCTGTAATTAGTATTTGCATGTTTCTCCTGTTTGTGCAGCAGCATCGAGCTCATTTCACAACACTAAAATAAAGCTGCAAGCGGCAGTTTGCAGGTTCAAATGTTTTTGCGCTCAACAGAAGGAAAATTAAAACCTGCGAGCAGCAACGAGCCGGTTTCAGGCTTCACAAAGGTGAGAAGAGTCACTTCAGTGAGTTTAATTCTGTTTAATGAAGAAGTGAAACCAGTCACACGCTTGTCTCATCATCACAAACTTGCAGCATTTCAATAATATCAATAATAAAGAATCTCGGTGTGTGTGTTCAGGAAGTAACGCCGGACGTCTCCGGTGAGTTTAAGATGTTAAAAAGAACATTTTTCAATATGTTTATGACACAGAGAGCAGTGAACTGTGCTCCGCTGTTATACAGAACAAGATAACTTCAGATGTGTTAAACAAAAGCTCTGCAAGTTATTTTGTGTGTAAAAACTGTAAAATGTCTCAATCAGCTCACATCTTGGTCACAATTAATTTAATTAATTTACTGTAAGATTTCCTCCTCAACATCCTCAAACATGTTATCTGTTCCTTTAAAAACATGAATAAAGGCTGATAACACTTTTTTAAAACTGTAAAATATTGATATCAGTATCAACCTCTAATAGAAATAATAAAGATATGATCATATCTTCATGGCGTTCCTACCACTGTCTGCACTTTATTCATGCATATATACACCAAACACACACTTTCTCTTCTATTTTGTATTCTTTATTTTATTGTACATTTTATAGTCTTATTCTCTGTGTATTTATTCAGACTCTTCCCCTCACAGGGATCAATGAAGTGTTTTATTATCTCATATGATTCCAGTGAAAGTTGATAAATGATAATATTGATATTTTTGTCCAGTGTTTGTCAGAAATCCAGTGTGAATCCACAGTGAGCTGCTTGTAAATTCAGCGCTGTGTAAAGTACTGAACTGATTTAAACTACAGAGATGATTTTTGTAGATTAGGACAAAGACGGCACCTTCTCCCCGTCTTACAAAAGATTTCTCTTAAAATCTGACACATTGGTTCAAAAAAGGGAAACTCCAGAGACAGAACAGTCAGCTGTTGTCTGTCTTCAGTAATTATAATAATGTCTCATAATCACCGAGGTAACGATTTATTGATGTTAATTAAAATGAGACGCACGGAAGCTTTCCAAATGTTTGCTGCTGATGTATTTTTTTGTTATTTGATGACCTTTTAATTGGCCAAGAACACAAAAAACATGCCACGAATACGGAAAACATAAAGCTTGACATTTCACACACACACACACACACACACACACACACACACACACACACACACACACACACACACACACAATGATCTGATGAGCCACCTTGAAGTAAGTCTTCCCACTTTGACACACACGCACCCTCGCCTGTCCTCCCAAATGGCCGTTTCTATGGCAACGGAGCCTTGATCAATACTCCGTCATTGGCTCTGATGGCCGGTCAGGGTCGGTCACACACACACACACACACACACACACACACGCATACATACACATACACACACACACACACACACACACAAACAAGCATGGCGGTGAATAAGCACGGACTCGCTAACACGTTTGACAGATTGATTTAGCTCTGAACGTGCAGAGGTCACACACACACACACACACACACACACACACACACACACACACACACACACACACACACACGCATTAAAACGGACACACACACACACACGCATTAAAACGGACACACACACACACTGCGTAGTTTATCAAAGCCTGGTGCGGTCAATACACGGGGTAGAGCGAGGGGTCAACCCTCTTTAGCTAAAATCTTTCATCTTCCTCTCCCTCCTTTCTTTTATCTCTCCATCAGCCGCTCATCCGTTTCTCCTCCTTTTTTGTTGTTGTTGTTGTTTTTCTTCTTCTCTTTCTTTCGTTTTTCTGTTTCAATCCTCCGTCATCTTGAGATTTAAATGTTTTCTCGTCATATTTGGTTTCTTTCTATCATTCTACCTCCTTTTTCCTCCTTTATAGGCTGAAAAATGTACATTGAACTTATTTAGTTTTCACTTTTATGAACTTTTTTTCCCCTTTTACACGTATTTATTCATTATTTATCCGTCTATATGCACGTCTCTGCACATATTTTATGTTCAGTCATTTTTATTTTGATATGATTTCTAGTTTTGTTTATCAATTATTCATGAACAAAATAGATTCTGGTTAAAAAGCAGAAAAACTAACTGACCTGTAGAGACTTAACAGACACTAAATACTAAAACAACACAAAACTAACGATCATTTTCATTATCAATCAATCTGTTGATTATTCTCTCCAGTAATCGATCAGTTGTTTGGCCCATAAAACGTCTGGAAACGGTGAAACACGTCCGTCAAACCCAAAGATATTCAGTTTACTGTCATAAAAGACTAAAAAAAACTGTAAAATATTCACATTTGAGAAGCTGGAATCAGAGAATTTGGACATTTTTTATCTTGAATAAATGACTCCAACTGATTAACAGCTTATAAAAATAGACGACTGATAAATTAAATAGTTGTAAGTGATAAATAATTCTTATATAATAAATAAAAACAGTAACATGATGTAAATAATTCATAGTTTCAAGGAGGAAGTCTGTCCAGCATGTAGTGTTTTCTGGTTTTGTTGCTTTTAACCTTGCACTGTTTTTATTTTTATTTTATTTTTATTATTTTGTTTTTGTTCAGAATAAAATATAACTTTATTGTCCACCAATGTGGGTGGACTCTTAGTCTCCACCGCCTCCCTCTCTCTCTCTCTCTCTCTCTCTCTCTGTCTGTTTCCTGTCTCCCAATATCTCGCCCCATCATAAATCCTGTCACAGATATACGTCCTCATCCTCCGTGTGTGTGTGTGTGTGTCTTTATTCTTTGTTTTGTTGCCAAAGAACAATCTATTCTTTTTAAAGAGACAACAGAGAAATGGGATATATGTCTGTCCACACACACACACACACACACACACACACACACACACACACACAGGGGCATCATAATCATGGACGCTCACGGACTCACGGAGCGAACAAGAAAGAGAGAGAGAGAGATAGATAGATAGAGAGAGAGAGAGAAGAAGAAGAAGAGAGAGAGAGAGATGGATGTTTACTTTCCTCTGGGCTTCCGCCTCTTTGATTGGACAGATGAATGACTTCATTGTGTGTGTGTGTGTGTGTGTGTTTGTGTATCAGTGTGTGTTTCCTCCTTTTTGTGTGTGTGTGTGTGTGTGTCTTTCACTTTGAAAGAGGGGAAGGAGATGGAGAAGAAGAAGATACATAAAGAAAAGAAAGAATGGAGAGAATGAAGTGAGTAAGACAGGAAAAGAAAAGAAAAAACAAAGGACGAGTAGAAGAAGACAGAGGTAGAGTGAAGTAGCCAATAATAAGTATTGATTGATAAGGGAAGTAGAGCGAAAATAATAGGGAGAAAAAAAAAAATCACCTTAAAACCCCGAGTGGAAGAAAACAGGAAAAATACATTGATTAACTGATGACATCTCTCTCTCTCTCTCTCTCTTTTCTTCTCATCCCTCGCTTTCCCCCCCCCCCCCCCCTCCTTCTGTTTATCACCATCATCTCTGGCTCCTCCTTGTTGTCGTCGCTATTCATCTTTCTACTTCCTGTTTCAATCTGGTGTTTATTTTCTTACCTCTGCTGCTCTATTTTTAACTATCAGTCCATCTTTTCATCCATCTGGTTTTTTTTCATCCAGTGGTTCCCAAGCAGGGCGATTATTGTGCAATTTTTTTAATATAATTTCATTAAATTTATTTTATTTTATACATATTTTTTTCAAATATATGAAAACAGAAGAAGTCAAAAACAATATTAGAATCTCTGAACATGTTATAAAATATGGGTGGTGCCCTGGTGGCGAGGGGGGACCTTTGTTACATGTCATACCCCTCTCGCTCTCCACTGACTGTCAAATAAAGACAAAAAAATGCAAAAATCGCCCAAAAAAGATTAAAAAAAACAAAAATTCTCATTGGTGTCATGGTCTAAAAAGGTTTGGGAACTGTCATGTACTGTATCAATCTGTTTATCCATCTATCAATCATCTATCAATCATCCATCTGTACAACAACATCTATCTATTATGTATATTTCCATCCATCCAGCTGTCTAAACATCCAGATGTTTGACTGTTAATGTACATACATACATCTACCCATCTATTTATCCATCTGTATATCTATTTCCATATCTGTCTATTCATGTATCAGTCTATATTATCCATCCATCCATTTATACATCTATCAACCTTTATATCATCCATCCATCCATTTATACATCTATCAACTTATATATTATCCATCCATCCATTTATACATCTATCAACCTATATATTATCCATCCATCCATTTAGACATCTATCAACCTATATATCATCCATCCATCCATTTATACATCTATCAACCTGTATATCATCCATCCATCCATTTATACATCTATCAACCTATATATCATCCATCCATCCATTTATACATCTATCAACCTATATATCATCCATCCATCCATTTATACATCTATCAACCTATATATCATCCATCCATCCATTTATACATCTATCAACCTATATATTATCCATCCATCCATTTATACATCTATCAACCTATATATCATCCATCCATTTATACATCTATCAACCTATATATCATCCATCCATCCATCCATTTATACATCTATCAACCTATATATTATCCATCCATCCATTTATACATCTATCAACCTATATATTATCCATCCATCCATTTATACATCTATCAACCTATATATCATCCATCCATCCATTTATACATCTATCAACCTATATATTATCCATCCATCTATTTATACATCTATCAACCTATATATCATCCATCCATCACATATCCGTCCTTCCATTCATCCATTTTCCTCTATCCATTTTTCATCCAGCTCTGCATCATCTATCTATCCATGCATCAATCTATATTTCCATCCTTCCACCTATGTATCTATCTATCTATCTATCTATCTATCCATCTATCCATCCATCTATCTATCTATCTATCTATCTATCTATCTATCTATCGTTCAGCCACTCTCTCTCTCTCTTTCTCTTTCTCCAGAGGAACAGGTGTGCAACGGGACAAGAGACAAAAACACTCCTGCATTTTTAACCAGCACCTATTAAATATTAAACACCACACACACACACACGCTCTCTCTCTCTCTCACACACACACACACACACACACACACACACACATATATGCACACACACCGGCCGACACACAATTGCTGACGAGACAAGTTATACAGGTCGATGGGCTAACGTGTGTCTGCATGTCTGTGTGTGAGTGTGTGATGGCTTTAAGCGTCATTACCTTACTTCCTAGGCATGTGGGCAAACACATGCACGCGCGCACACACACACACACACACACACACACACACACACACACACACGCACGCACACGGAGGCAGGGATAATTCATACAGGCATACACGGTGCTCTCACATGTTAGCATTTAAGAGGTAAAACTATAACAGACTCCATGCTTTCTCTCTCTTTCTCTCTCCCTCTCCCTCTCTGTCCGTCTCCCCCTCCTCCTCCCCCTCCTCCTCCTCCTCCTCCTCCTCTCTCCTTCTCTTTGAAGTGCTCCATAACAAACTATAACAACAGGAAGTTTTCAATGCGCCACATTGAGAAGGAATGTCACATATGGTAAGAGGGAAGGAGGGAGTAATGAACACAGAGAGGCAGGATTAGAGGGTACAGTGTGAGAGAGACACACAGAGATAGACAGATAAAATGCTTCTTAACTCGTTGAATTATTGGATGTTTTTACTTGTTTTTAATTTGTTTCATTTATAAGCTTATGGTACGGTCATTATATGTCACTAAGCATGCCTCATATTAGAAATTAATGCATTAATTTTGCATGTAAGTAGTGCTACACATGCTCTAGGAGACTTTAAGGGGGGAAAAAACGAAAAATGGAGACTGAAATTTTGCATTTTTTTTGTCCATAAGTTTTCAATGCAGCACAAATCTCCATATATGATTGAATTGTTTTGACTCAACAGTTGACTTCCATTCAAAAAGTGTCAACTTCTCTCTAGAAATACTGATGCAATCGTTGTTTTCAACGAGGCATTATGGTCTCAGTCGCTAAATTCAGGCCTTCTAATAAGCGCGCTGGTGTTCGTTGTGGAAATTATTGCTCCACTAATAAGATTTGCAGACTTATAGCAGCTTTGATGTCTGCTGCGTGGGCGTTGATTGACAGTTGGCTCACCTGCTGCTCTGAGTCAGACTATCGTCGCAATAATTCGGTAAATTTAATGTTTCTTGACTACGATACCTGCCCTGTTAGCACAATTTAGCGTTAGCTTCAGTCCTAGCTAGCAGGGCGTGTTTCAGCACTCTTTATTTGGAAGTGCTGGCTTTAGACGGCTCAGATGCAAACCAAATATGTGATGTCACACCTCGCTACGTCCATCTTTATACACGGCCGAGAAGAGAACAGCACGGCCATGTTTGTAGTTCTGTTTCTGAAAAGTACGGACACATTTAAACGTCGGTTTCGCCCATGCGCACGATCACGAAAACACTTTGGAAGATGCAAACTTCTGCCAGATAACAACAACAAAATAATGTTTGTATTTCCTGTGAGAATCCCGTGTGACCGTATGAGGTGACGTACGGGGCCGGCGTGGCGTGCTACTAGCATCAGGAAGGGGTGGCTCACTGAGCTGACCGCCGCCTCAGAGGAGAAACATGCAAGAAAGATGAAGAGAGGGACGGCGGCGAAGGAGGGATGAATGTAATGAGGAGAGACGTGTGACACATGAACGAGGGAGAGAAGGAGGGAGGGGGATGAGGAGGAGGAGGAGTGAAGGAGGCGAGAGATGAAAATGAAGAAGAGAAGAAGGGCAGTAAGAGAAAGAAACACTTGCCCCAGCCTTCATCAGATCAATTTCACTACTCCCCTTTTTTTTTATTTTCTCCCCTCCAACATCCCTCCATCTCTTCATCTCTCCTCAACTGTAGTTAATTTTCTGCCCCTCCGACTCTTCATTCTTCACCTCTGTCCATCCCTCCCTCTTCTTTCACCTGTCCTTTCCTCCCTCCCTCCCTCCCTCTCTCTATCAATCTCTTCCTCCGTCTCCCCTTCCTCCCTCCCTCCCTCTCTTTCTCTCTGCAGTTAAGTCAGTGTAATGTAAATGATGTGCCATCGATCGCCCCTGACAGTGCAAGGACGCTCACCTCTTCTCCTCCTACTCCTCCTCTTCTTCTTCTTCATCGCCCTGTCATCTCTCTCTCTTTCACACCCCTCCCTCACTCTTTTCTCAGCTGCTCTTTCCTCCACCTAACATCTTTTATCTCTCTCTCTTTCTCTCTCTCTCTATCTCTCTCTCCGTCTTTCTATCTCTTCCTTGCTCGCCCACTGCCTCCCACGCCTGTCATCTTTCATCTCTCCCTCTCCCTTCATTTCACCCCCCCTCCCCCCCTCCCTCACCCCCCCATCTTTCTCCAACCATCATTTATGTCTCTCTCTCTCTCTCCCTCCATTGTTCTTTCGGAGCATCTGCTCTCTCTCTCTCCCTATCTGCCATCTTTTATCTCTGTCTCTCTTCATTTCTCCCCCTGTCTACCTCTCTCTCTTTCTCTCTCTTTCTCTTTCTCTCTCTCTCTTTGCTGTCTCAGGTCTCTGCAGTCCATCCAACCTGCTAGGCTCGCTTAAAGGAACACAGACCACCACTAAAGGTTCAAATCACATCTTGTTTCGTCCAGTAATCATCATCATCATCATCATCATCATCATCATCATCATCATCTCATTAAATTAGTCTATTTAACATTAACAAACAAGAGACGTCTGTGTTACTTTAGCGGCCGCTATGAGACGTTTCATATTCAGAGTGAACAAGTTGGATTTAGATATCTTTGAAACAACCTTATTTATCTTATACTGGCCGTTTATATGGAAACAGGCTGTTTTAGCTCCTGTCTCTTTAAGGCTCCTCCTCCCGATGACCAGTCTGTTCTGATTGGTCAGCTTCAGGAAGCTGCGTCTCAGCTGATTTCCAGCGACTCAGGAGGCTTTGTAAACCAACAGTAGTACTGTTTTGCTTCTTTTTCTTGTTCTTTACTCGAAATGGAAACGTCTCAAATACATCCGTACACGTTCAAGGCCGATTCTGATCCGAACTATAAGAGTGGACGACGCCAACGACCCGCGGAAGAACAAAGACGACGTAACAGACGGTCGTTTGTGGGCATGTGCGAACAATCTGACGTCATCACGAGGAGGAAGTAGAGGATGCAAACGACGCGTTCAGAGCAGGTTGAAGCTCTGGATTTTAACTTCCAGGGAGTATTTTGACAAGTTTCGGACTTTTAACCATGATCAACATCGACATGTGACGTTATAAACAGTATAAAAACAACATAAAATCACAAAAAGCATAAAACGTCCCCTTTAACATCATGTTTTTAGCCTTGTTGGTGGTATGATTGGTCAGTCGAACCACCTCTTTGGTCCAGACTGAAACATCTCAACAACCATCTGATGGATTACTATGAAACATTCTTGATCCCCAGAGGATGAATCCTGCTGACTTCATCAATACCTCTGACGTTTCCACTTGTCCTGTGAAATATCTAATCATGTACTAGATGGTTCATTCATGGTTCCCAGAGGATGAATTACAATAACTTTGGTGATCCTTTAACTTTTCGTCTGGCGCCATCATTATTCGTCGAATCCTTCAATATATAACCAAATATTTGCACATTAACGGTAGACAGTCTATCTGCAAAACATCAGCAGTAGCGCTGTGACAATTAGTCGATTAATTGATTAGTTGATTGACAACAAAGTCAGTAACTAAACAGTGTTATAGAGAGCCAAACTCACATATTCTCTCTCTCTCCTTGTTTCTCTTAACTGTCATTATCCAATAAAAGGCATAAAATACCCAAAAAACAACACCACAAAACAAAATCTAGTGTTTATTCTTCCTTTTGGCCAGATGATGTTTTCTCTCACAGACTATTTCTTTTATTATTGTTTCTTAAAAAACCCAACATAACATGTTTCCTGTACTGGATAATAACTTAATACTAAGACAGCAGTTAAAACTAATCTAACTGTTGAGTCTGAGCCACAGCAGTGATATCAAAGCATTGCTCTGATGGATCTGATCCCTTAAACAAACGAGAACATGTGTTTTTATGTGGGTTTGTAACGACGCAGATCACATCCTTTTGATTCTGCTATTGCCAGACTGTAAAACACTAAATTAATAACTTAACACCGACAGACATGAATAACAAAATAAATACGTCATTGTAGGCAGGAGCTTTTTTCAACATTATTCACATCCTGTTTTTCCTTCACAAGTCTGACTAAGTGTAAACAAATATCATTAAGCTATAAATGGACTTCATTTACAAAGCTCTTTACACTACATGCCAACATTCACCCGTTCACACACACACATTGATATGCTGGTGGCAGAAGCTGCCATGCAAGGTGCCAACCTGCTCATCAGGAGATCTAATGCTCATTCACACACACACACACACACACACACACACACACACACACACACACACACACACACACACACACACACTGATGGCACAGCCTTCGGGAGCAATTCAGGGTTCAGTATCTTACCCAAGGACACTTCGACATGCGGACTGAAGGAGCCGGGGATCGAACAACCGACCTGCTCTGAGCCACAGCCGCCGATCTATAGTGATTAAATATGTGATTTATGTATAGATATATATGATCGTTACTGATGCATTTGTGGGAAATTAGTCCCAAAACTTAATGTATTTAAACTCATAAATGCTAAAAAAAGAAATTTAAGTATTGAAATATTTAACAGTAAATTAAATACAGTGTAAAATATTAACATATATCTAAAAACACAGAAGAAAAACTCTTATTATTCTAATCTTTGCTCACATTTTTATGTGAAATGGTGATACAGTTAAAAACAAATGCTGTTCATATATAATTCATATTCTTATTATTGTTAAATTATAAATTATTCAACTATATATTAATGTTTTATTAGAAATGCAATGTGTGTATTACTAATATTAAATTGTCTCTAGTGTGTCCGTTACATTTTTCTCATTTTTCATGTTTTCCTTTCTTCCTCCCCGTTGTTCTTCTTCATCTCTTCCTACGCAGCGTCCTTTGCTTCTTCTTCTTCTTCTTCTTCTGTCCTTCTGTTTTCTCTCTTGTCACTCCTTGTCCTCCTTTGTTCCCTCCTTCTTCCTTTCTCTTTCCTCGCGCTCCCTCTTTCCCTTCTCCTTATCCAAATAGAGGACACAGACAATCCAATAAACGCCCCCGCTCTCAACAGCTGGAGTGTGTGTGTATGTGTGTGTGTGTGTGTGTGTGTATATGTGTGTGTCTGTTAAGCACAGAGTCAGCAGAAAACTAGGATGACACCCTCAGCGCCGGACAGGAATGTCACAGAAAAAAAAAAGAGAGATGAAGAAATAAAGAAAGAAAGAGAGAGAGAAAGAGAGAGAGAGAGAGAAGACAGATGGGAGAGCGAGTGAGAAAGGACATGAGAGAGAGAGAGAGAGAGAGAGAGAGAGAGGGGGGCGGAAGAAGAGAAGAAGAAAACTCTGGGGACTTCGAATGACACATGCAGTATTACTCACCGTCCTCATACATCACACACACACACACACACACACATGTAGACACACACACACACACACACATGTAGACACACACACACACACACACACACATGTAGACACACACACACACACACACACATGTAGACACACACACACACACACACACACACACACACACACACACACACATGTAGACACACACACACACACTCTGAATCTTCCTCTCTTGTGCACAAACATGTACACAAGGACACTAAAAGACAAACCCTCTCACTTTCTTCTTCTCTCTCTCTCTCTCTCACGCGGATGGTAACAGTGTTTTCCATCCTCAGAGTCGTATACCCTCCACTGTGCATAAATGTATTATGGATGAGAAATTTGTATATATATATTTTTTTTTTATTGAAATTTTCTGTGTGATAATGTTACAAAACCAACTTTCTTCAACCAGCCGTCTCCTGGATTACCGACCGGGCAAAAGGTCTATTTATTAACTGGAATATAATATCAACTATGACAGGTCCTCCATCTTGTAGTTCTGGTCTTGAAGAGGGACTCTGTGTCAGAATCTAGTTTTAAAAGGGGACATATCGTGCTTTTATTAATTTTCTGTCAGTTATATGCTGTTATGATGTCGGATGTGGTATAACTTGTATTTCAACCTGCTCCGAACTCTCCGTTTGCATAGTTACGCCCACGAATGGCCGTCCGCTCTGTATCCTTCGTTGCTAAGGATGTTGTTCATGTTGTCCATTCGCATATTTCAGGCTCGAACATGAACGGATATATTTGAGAAGTTAATATTTTGAGTAAAGAAGGAGTGAAAGAAGTGAAATCCTGCTACTACTACTGGGAGATGACCAATCAGAGCATAGTGGGCTCATCAGGAGGTGGGCCTTAAAGAGACAGGAGCTAAAACTGCCTGTTTCATACAGAGGCTGAACTGAGGGACCAGTATAAGATAAATAAGGAGTTTTTCACTGTAAATCATGCAAAGATATTCCAGTAGAGCCCCAGAAACTGCACACACAAAGCAAGGTGGTATTATCCCACCATAGAAGTACTAAGACTTCATCCTACAATTATTTTCTTACATAAAACTGATTGATTGTTCAGAGTATAAAATGTCAGAATATAGTGAAAAATGCAGATCGTTATTCCCTGAAGCCCAAGTGAACATATTCAGATGACTTGTTTTGTCTGACAAACAGTCAAAAACGCAAAGATGTTGAGTTTACTATCATTAAAAACTCTAAAAGTAGAAAATATTCACATTTAAGAAGCTGCTACAAGTGAATTTTGGAGTTAAAAATAACGTAAAATTGTTGCCAATTAATCATATTTTCATTCCTGCTCTATATTACCACCATATACAGTGATTTTCTAGCTTGTGCTACGTGTCACAACCTCTTGACTTTGCACATTGTAAATCTCTCAATCCACTTAAGTACAAAGTCAAGAGGTTGTGAAATGTAGCACAACAAGCTAACGAAACTATGTAAACAGAACCACGTTCCTGCACATGCTCAGTGGCGTCCGCCTTACACAGAACTACTCTCCGGAGACTGAAAACATGATCGGCGTTATTGGTCTTTGGAGCCGTTTCTAAAACAAACTATCATGACTGTAACCTTTTGGTGGTGAAAGAACGTGTCATCGAGTGCAGCGGTGTGACTCACTGATGCATTTTTAATAGTTTTTGGACATGACTCTGCACATGAGACAATAAGAAAAATATAGAAAATCGCCTGCTATATCCTTTAACTAAAGATTAAAAGACAATAGGTCAGATTAACCAGCCCTCTGTTTTTGTTTTTTTACAGATATTTTTTATACTTTTATTGGATAGTGTACAGCGGAGAAGCAGACAGGAAACAAGGGGAGAGATATATAAGTATGACGTGCAAGAAAGGCTGGAATCAAACCAGTTACGTGGCATGCCCAGTAACCGTTTGACTACCAGGGCACTGCTGAGTCACCAGCTATCTTTAACCATTAAGTTTCCATCCAAATGTAGTGCAAACAGAACTTCTAGAAAACTGTCGATAGATACTGCGAATAAATGCATGTTTCCATCCAACATTAACTCCAATCTGGTGCCGTCATACCAGCAAAGGGTGCCAGTCAGAGGTCAAACGATGGGAAACCATGATGGAAATCTGACATTTCTGTTTGTTTCATGTATCAATTTGAGGAATCTCATCTCAGAGAAGCTAAAGCTTGAGTTATGTAACTTTTACACCTACTTTTTTTGCAATATTTGGAGTTTTTTCCCAAGTTTTTGGCTTTTTTTTTAATGTACAAATTAAAAATAAGTATAAAAACAGGTGGATTGAAGCACACTTTGTGTAAAAAAAAATGATCCAGCTACACTCTTCACCTGACGGAGGCCGAAATGAACCGTTTGGTTGTTTGCGAAAACAAAGAACATGTTAACTTCTTCTTTATTGATTTAGCATTTAGCGTGAAGCGTTAAATGTGGACAAAACCCCTGTTTGACACGTAGACTGGGGTTTTTAAATTTATCCGCACATGTTCTCAGTCCAACCTAATACCTACAAAACACACACACACACATAGACACCAGCACAAACACAGAGAGAAATCTTGGTACAACACACACACACACACACACAGTCAGAAGTTAAGCCTGGATCCTTCAATAAGTCCAGTTTTATGACTAGTGTAGAACACCAACAGCTGAATCAATATTAGTTTACACTGGGTCACAGTGGACACACACACACTCTCAGATACAAGTTCGGCTTCAACACACACACACACACACACAGATGTCTCGCTCTCTTTCCTTTCATAAACACACACGTTGAATCTCCCAGAATATATTATTATTGCAGATTTACACACACACACACACACACACACAGATTAGCTTTTATTCTATTACACCCTCGTGGTAGGTCGACTTGGCCATGTAAGGGAAAGCACACACACACACACACAAAGCCAGCTATTATAAAAGTGATAACGGTAATGTAATAAAACATACGCACACACACACAGAGACTCACACAGCGCTGGTTATTATAAAAAATGATAAACATTCAAAGAGTTGTAAAGTTTTACAGTGATGAACTAACATATCAACTTTATTAACGGCTGACTGTTCTCGTTTTCAGGCTGCGGCTGTGTTTTAACACACCCGTTTAAACCATTTTAATTCCCCCCCCTTTTTTTTTTTTCTCTCCCCCCTCCTCCCTCCACTTATAGCAGCTGATGTGAAGTCAGAAACATTAAACTGCTTTATGGTGACAAAGTGACTTTAAGTAGAGAGTTTCTCTGGATGTCGTTCAGCAGCAGGGGACTGCTCTGGCCAGGAAAAAGGGAGTCAAACATAAAAGCATAAGTCAGACTTTCCACTGCTAATCACAGAGAGGAGATGGTTTATCTGCACAACTGAAACATTCGGGGGTTATGTAGGAGATCTGTAGCAGGAAATGAGTTATTTCAGAGTTAGTTCTACAGTAATAATCTCCTTTTACTTTATCTGTCCCGATCCTCCTACTACTTTGATTAGATTTTGGACAATATTTCACAATATTATTATTCATATATTTTAGTAGAATCATATTGTGATGATTAGATATGGCTATCAAACCTCAACATTCATTCCGAAATGTTTATGAGTGTCAAGTAAAACTTCCAGTTAGATTCATAATCTGTTTTTCTTATTCTTTGATCAGATAGCTCTTGATTTTAATCCAGATTTTTCCAATTTTACTATTATTTTAATGATTATATATAAATTTATAATATATATTTCAAAATGTATTATTATTTCATTTTAAATAGGCAAAGTTCTTGTTCATCTTTTAGCAATTTTGTTTTCTGTTGATAATTTTTTAAAAAAAAGTATAGATTATTCATATTTCTGGAAGTAATGTACTTAAAGTGTCATTTTAGCATCTGTACCAAAACTAGTGAATATCATATTAGCATTAAGCTTGTCGCAGTAGTTCATTACATTAATTACCAATCACCCACACCATCATTTTGCTTTTTTTTATAGAAATAAAACTCATGTAGTTCACTTTCGCATATCATCAATACTCATCAAAAAAGAAACTCTAATTTGTAAAGTACTAAGCGTGTTATCAATACTTAGTTACACGACAGACGCTGTAATTATAAACTGAAAGTGTCTGCAGCAGCAGCAGAGTGAGACGTCTGTCCTCTCTCCCGCTCTCTGCTGTAAACACACGCAGCTGTTAACGAGCAGCTGCTCTCATGTCTCTCCGGGTCTCTGTGCTTGTTTTTCAGCAGAAACTCTCTGCCTGCTTAATCTGCTCTCGGTGTCTCTCTCTCCGGGTGTCAGGCGGGTTGCAAAGGTTCTGGCTCTAAGCGGCGGTCGTCCCTGCGTCTGTGTGCGCCACAGACCGGCTGTACACGGAGGACGACCCACTGGTAGCACCCTAAAGCCTGTCGTCAATATCTCTTAAATAAGAGGAGGATCTAACCTAAAAATCTAACATTAAAGATCAAAGTAAGCGCTCTACAGATATTGAGCATCATCAGCAAATATCTTATCTTGTCTGCAGCTAACACCAGTGTTGTCACAAGTTTATTAATCAGTGGGAAAATGTTCTCGCCATGGCATCCTGATCGGCACAGATATCAAAAAATGTTCTGCTAAACTGTTAACAGGCCGTAAAAGAGCAAACATACACTATATGAATAAAGGTTAAATAATTACATAAAGATATTTTAACACTGCGGCTGTGGCTCAGCAGGTAGAGCGGGTCATCCACTGATCAGAAGTTTGGCGGTTCAATCCCCCCAGTCTGCATGTCGAAGGGCAAGAAACTGAGCCCCAAATTGCTCGTGAAGGCTGTGCCATCACTGTGTGAGTGTGTGTGAATGAATAGCAACTCCCCCCCTGATGAGCAGGTTGGCACCTTGCATGGCAGCTTCTGGCATCAGCGTATGAATGTGTGTGAACGGGTGAATGTTGAAGTGTAAAGTGGTCGGAAGACTAGAAAGACTCGATATAAAAGCAGTCCATTTACTAGAACTGTGACTGTTAGCAAGCTTTTTTAAATCCAATATTAATATTTTAATGTTGTGTCTTGTTTTTACCTTTTAATCCATTGATGTTTGCGTCTTAAGCAATCATTGTCTTTTATGATGTGTTGCGTCTAGTGGAGTCGAACCAAGAACAACAACACTGATAAGTCCAGGAGTTTATTGTTCTGTCCTTGACAGTCTGCCATGTTGTTTTTAATAAATATACTTGAATTTTTTAAATAAAACCAAACACAGACACCTTTTGTCGGAGGTAATTATAAAATATCAGTAAGCTGTGACCTTTCTTGACTTCTTGTAGCGACTGAACGTCTCTGACACTGACAAGAAATCCCCTCAAGCTACGGTGGCCTGTAGATGACACAAACAATACAATCACATTTCCCCCAATAGAGAGAGAAGTAATTTGGCTAATTAGAGCAGAGATCCAAGAGAAACGTCTACGGAGGAGGCAATATATCACTGTGCTAACTACCGGAACAATAAAACTGCTTTGTCATTTGCTTTTTTTTTTTTTTTATTTTTGGCATGAGAACAGGGGCTTATCATCCCTCGTAGGTTAAATATTCAGCTGTTGTTGTTGTTGGTAAGTGGCCGAGGGGGGAGTTCTGCTTCAAAACAGAAAGTAAAGCCACAAAACAGCAGCTGGTGTGGCAATAATGACCCACTCTTATTGATCAACGCTCTCCGGCGGAGATATTATCGTCATATTGTTCAATCGGTTAATTTAAAAGAAGAATTTATGACTTTCTACTCCCTCCTGGGTGCATAAATGTTCTTTAACTGCTGCTGCTGCTGCTGCTTCACACGACCTGTTTGATTTTAATCTAATCTGATCCAAACATAGAGTCAACGAGACTCATCAGAGGAAGTCGAGCAGCCTGGTCTGCAGCTTTAACGGTGTCCTACTTTATAATGCTGTCGATGGTATTTGATTACACACAAACCGTATCACTTTATAAGGCTGTTAACTCTGTTATCAGTTAGTCAATGGGAATAGGGAAGGTGGGGGGGGGGGGGGGGGGGGGGGGGGGGGGGGGGGGGGGGGGGTGCTTCATAATTACTGTTGTTGTTGTTGGGTCATGCTGTCATTTCAAAGTACAACCTCACCTCCATGTGATTATCTACTTCTGTTTGCCTCCCTGTTGTTAAAATGGAAACACTGAGTTCCTTGTTTTGTTGTTTTTTTCTTTTCTATTACACCCCTTTTACTTGATCTCCTTTAATGATTTGACAGAAGTGGATTATCTGCAGGTGGCGCTGCTTTCTTTGGCTGTAGCTCCAGCTAACTACCCACTTCTTCTTCTTCTTCTTTGGTTTAATTAAAACAATCTTAAGATGCACTATTTTAAGAGCAAAACTCTTGAAATTCTTGTTTTCTACATTTTTCATTTGAAATTATCTCCTGACAACCAACTTCTCATAAATACTGTAATGATGATAAAACTTTATTTATATAGTATGTTTCATACAAAAACATGCAATGTAATGTGCTTCAAAATACATGTTAAATACAAAAAAGGTACAAAATGTAGAAATATAAAGAGGAAGTTATATTTTCTAAAATATAATGTATTAAATATTTATATTAAAAAACATAAAAAATTGAAAAATGAAATTAAAATGTAATTATTTGAAATAAATTCACTCTTAATCTTAAACATTTTTTAAAAACTACATTTTGTGCCTCTTTAATTTCCTGGTTTATTTTTCAATTTAATTGAATTATTTATGTGATATTGACAATGCTCATTGATCAACTAAAAATAAAACACAACTCTAAATGAACTACAGTTTGCTTAAAGCTTAAAAAACACAATCTACTTAATACAAAATGACACTGTTGCTGCCATCAGGGGATTTCAGCAGGTCTCTAAACCAAGAGTGTTGTCATTTTGCATTAAAGGACACAAGGTGAGCTGGAGCATGATGGTGTGAGCCGTAAAAAAAAAAAAAGGAAATGAAGAAGTGAGGACACCTTTACTCACGTAAAAACACTGTCAGTTGGTTCTGTGCTCTCAAATGACAAAAGTGATATTATTGATTACATGAACATTAGTATCCAAGTTATTATCTGGGTTTTACAGTATCCTGGTTATTTTTCTGTGCATGTCAACAAGCCCTTATCCAAGCATTTAAAACCCCCAAATATGCTACCAGGAAATCTCCAATAGAAACTCTGTGTCATGTAAAAAAAAAAAACCCATATGCAGGTTTCTGATCAACATCCACCATCTGTGCAGGTGTGTTTCCTGTTTCCTACCAACTGGGATCTGTGGTTCATTTTAAACATGACCACACTAGTTCACTAACCTTGCCCAAGTTGTTATTGAGCTCAAACCGAGATGTATTCCTACCCATAACTATGGCATTTTTGTGCTTTAACCTATACAGACCTTAACCAAAGCATTATGTAATTTGTTGTTTAATTTGGAGGACTCGTTATCAGAGTGACATGTGATAATGTCAGGAAAAAGAGGAAAACCTTCTTCCTAATCAGTAAGAATCAGGTGCTGATGTGTGAGAAAACACCAGGCTGAAGTTAGTTATTAACAGTCTGACACATTTACGCTTTTAGCCAAGTTTCCATTTGAAATTTTGACTGAATTTCCAGAAAATCTGCAAAAGAAAATATGAATTAATGCAACCAATGCAGAAGAAGACACGACAAAGCTTTAGTGGATGTTTACAGTGACTATATCAATATTTTTTATAATAATGTATGAGCGTGTTGGGCTTGACTGATTGTGATGAACCTACAGAGAATTATCAGTGACTCTGCAGCTTCATTCGGCTTTACAGAGCTTTATAGAGAGTTTCAGCTCGTTGTTTAGCTGCCCGGCTGCAACTTCGGCCAGAGAAAAAGCTCTAAAAAGCAACTGTACACTACCTGCTCAGCACCAAACGGCAAACAGACACTGTTAGCTGTAGACTAGCTGATGAACATAGTGGAGCATTGAGCAGTTTAAGAACCAGATATTTCCCTCAGGAGCTGGTGGAGACCAAAAACAGAGCTAAAAGAGAGTCAATATTGGATTTATGTTCACCAGGTGGACAGAAACACGACTCCAAATGAATGATAATGTTGCTCCATAACTGCTGGATGTGGAAATAAACGACTGTTTGCTAAGTTCAACATATCAATTTAAAAGATGATGATATGTCAGTGTTCACTACTTGTTTCTGCTGAAAAACAAGTGGACAAAACAATAAGTTAATGCAGGTTTGCTTTTATCGATCCACCAACTTTTCCACCTGAGCCAAGCAAAATTTTATGATATTTTGAGATTTTTTTCAAATGTTTCAAAGCATTTCCATACTTTTTTTTATTTATGTACAAATTGAAAATGCAAATAAAAACAGGTGGCAAGTGGTCAGACAACAAGACTTTTTGCAGATTAATACAAATAATTAAAACAAAAATCATCTTTTAGTCCACAAAGAAGAAGAATGAATGTGTCTGTCGGTGTATCACCTTCTTCCTGGCAGTTGTGACAGTTTATCTCTTCCTCTCTTTTCACTTTTCTTTGTTTCTGTAAATGAATAAAATGCGTCTCTCTCTCTTTCTGTCTTTGTATCTGCCTCTACGACTCAGCAGTGAATTGTAAGAAGCCTTATGAGTTCACCGTGTTTCCAGTAAATATCAGGCCTGGAGTGACACATCGTCTCTCTGTTTTCTGTAGACGGCAGTCATTCCCTTTCCTGGAAGCAGACGGTCTGTTAAAAAACACGACTCTGACTCTGTTACTGCATGATCAGATTTCACAGACACCAGCCACACAAAACCAAACTTTGTTTTTTAATAAACCGGCTTGTTATTGCTCTCATTATGCTGTCGTAGTCTAGTTAATCTGTTTTCAGGGAGTCCAGCATGCTCTCTGGATTGTGCTGAGTCAGCCTCAACCAGCTATAGACTTTAATGGAGTCAGCATTAGTCTTCTATTAATTATAGCTGACTGATAATTTTCCTGTTTTGTTCTCTTTTTTTATTTTACAATGTGCAGTAAATGGCTATGCAAATGAAACTGTCAGTGCTTTATTTCTTGTGGTTTTTGTTGTAATGTTGGTATTTTGGTTCCTGGCTTTGTTGTGACATCACAAGGGGTGTTTTGGGGGGGTTTTTTTTTGGTCCTTTTACCGTATTCTGTGACTTTATTTTTTACTTTTTAATAATAAAACACTTTAACTGTCAAAAAGAGCCATCAATAAAGTTTACTTTCTTTAAAAAGTGTGTAATAAACTGCATGTTGAGCTGCTTCTAATTCTATTATTATTACTTCATATGAAATGATGCAATAAGCCACAGTGTAGCGCTAAGATAAACCCAGGAAAGCTGGAAGAAATATATAAAATTAAGCACAAAAAATGGATCATTGAAGCCTCAAGAAACACAAGAAAGAAAAAAGAAACAAGGAGAAGTTTTGCACATTTTGTTTAAATGATTAGTTTCTTTTGATTTGTTGCTGGATGGTGTTTATTGTGATGATGTCATACTGGGACTATAGATGATGTAATGATTACACCATGGAAGAAAAAAATATATACATCCCAGCAACTCTTATATTTCCAGATTTGTACAGTCGATGCCCCCAAAACAAATGTGATTTGAGTAAAGATGAAAAGACAAATTGTTTTTATTACTATTTATATTTATACCAGCGTTCTGGAGGAATAAAAAATTATACAAGAAGAAGAAGAAGAAGAGTACACTCAGTAGAGTACAGGTGTATAAATTCAAGATGGCGCCGAAGATAACGAAAACAGAGATTTATTCATTTCATATCGTGTTTAACTTTAGTGGATCATAACATATCAGGTATTGAATTAATCTGCAGATGCTTTGGTTCAAGATGAGACCAAACTTTTCAGTTTTTGAGCCACAACAAAGGCTAAAACGTGGCCTTGAACAGACTATATGAGCCTTTTTTTTTTTTGCCTTGCCGATTGCCAGAAATGCCCTTTTTTCCATGACGTAACACATATCGTAAAATGATCGAAGACTGCTGAAAAGATGAAAGTCTAAGATTTACGACAGGCTCGTAAGGAATCTTATCAATATTTACTTGAAAGCACAACACAACCTGCTATCAAGGTACTGAAATCTGGCACCGATTGATCTTGGAAACGAGACATGATTGGTTGTCCGTAGCGGAAACAAGATTCCAAACTGAAGCAGTTGTTAAACACTTGAGGAGGAGGAGCGAGGAGTCAGCAGTCAATGGCGTTCACCACAACCACGAGAGGTCCTTGAGCATACAGTCGTTAATATGCACAAAAAATATTAGGCTGACAGGTTCAGTAATATGTGAGATTGACTGCAGACACAAACAAACGCATGATAACTAAAGGCAGAAGCTATTGAATGTCATTTTTTATTATAAAACCAATGTTGTAATTTCAAAAAAGTAAGTGACAGCTGCATAGAATAAAAAAGTAAAGAATCCTGCATGAAATTCATACAGACAAAACAAAACATCTTTGCCATGATGTGGACGACGAACGAAACGTCATTAAAGTGACTTCAAGTCCGCAGAAAATACAAAATATAAAAAGGGAAAAGCTTGTTCTTTCCTCACAGTACAGTTCTGTAAGTAGTATTGAGAAGGAGGAGTCAAATGCGCAGGACCATGGACAGTTCCTGTATCTTTACAGACGCAGGGTCAGCACCAAGCGGTAACCTCCGGGGCTGAAAGATGAAGCCAATGCTGAAGTGCCAAAAGCTGCAGTTCCTTGAACGACCACTTGAGGCTCCAAAAGCGAGTCAATCCCCATAGACCCCCATGTTAAAATGCCCAACTTTACAGCAGAAATAAACATTTACAGCCTGGTCTCTGTAGCTAATTTCCTCTTTCATGACAACTGTACGGGGAGTTAATTTTTTTATAACTCACCAATTTAAATTTTATTAATCTGTAAAGTTCTGCATAATGAAGGACATGGCTGCTATGAGTGACAGCTCCGCCAGCCGCTACGTGGCTTGTTTCAGCCGTTCGGCCCGCCTCTTTGCCCATTTTTGATTGGCTGGGAGTTAGGCAGCCAAGATGGCAACGGCCGGAGCGGCTCATTTTGAGCTTCAAAACCGCTCTTCAGAAACCAACGGGTGACGTCATGGTAACTACGTCCACGGTTACGTTACAGCGCTGCTCTAAACTTACTGATTCTATGCAGTGAATTTCATATCTGTAGGTTTACTGTACGTTTCCCAAACTCCCATCTTGTGAAAACCACCATACACCATGACGAGCTGGTGATGATGTCACAGTGAGGCCTGCTGATCTGCACAGAAGTGACTCCAACATAATCAATTTCAACAATTATTGGGACAACAAACGTTGTGATGACTGTTGTTGACATGTAGCCATAAGATATTATTTTAATGATGTCACAGAGGAATAAATAGGCTATGATGACTCCACTACTGAGGATGATGATGATGATGATGATGATGATGATGATGATGATGATGATATCAGAGGTCAGCTAAGTGTGAAAGTTCTGTGTTTTTTTTTACAAGCAGATGTCAGAAAGGACAAGTTAGTAACACGAGGGGCCTGCTGCCTATTTAATAATGATGATAATGACTATGATGATGATGATGTCACAGCGCGAGCTGGAAGACGATCATGATGATTCACAGCGGGGGAAGCCGAAGGTTTTGGCTGGAAAACTGCAGCCCCGGATCTCTGTGACTCTGCTTGATTTTCCAGGAGAACAGATGACTTTGGACTAACTGACCCAAAACACAGACTGATGCTCACATATAATCAAAAAACACACAAACTTACACTCAAGTGTTGCTGTTTAAACATGTAATAAACGGTTTATAACACACTAGAACGATATAAGGACATTTTAAGTGTTTATTAATATACAGTAATTATAGTTTCTCTCCTATGAAGACATATTTTATATAATTACAACTGTATTTTACTATATTGTCATTATGGGGCCCACAGATGGAGTAATTGTTGACAAATACATTAATAACAACCAATCAGAAGTCAGAATCTCGTAGCTACGGCAACCGATATGACAACTGCAACTACAATTATTTTCATTATTGATTCATGTATCGATTATTTTCTCAATTAACTGTTTTGTCAATAAAATGTTAATAAATATTGAAAAAAACTGAAAAATTAACTGATTAATTGATTAAGCATAACTGGATTAAAAATCCAGACTTTCTTCTTCTTCTTCCGATATTATTGGCTGTTATCCTTCGTCAAAAAAGGCCAAATACATTCAAGAGTAATAATAATAATCTTTAAGTTTATATCATTCATAGAGCTGCAGCAATTAGTCGATTAATTGATTAGTTGACAGCTATTAAATTAATCGCAAAGAGACATTTGAGGACGTCATCTTGGGTTTTGGGAAACAGTCATCAACATTTTCCGACATTTTATAGACTAAACATCTAACGGATTAATTCAGAAAATAATCAACAGATGAATCAATAATGAAAGTAATCGTTAATACTGAATTAAAGGTTATTACGGCTAAAAATACTGTATGTAGCCTATAGCATGAAAGCAAAAGGAGAAGCAGAGAGAGTGTGGAAGAATGTGACAGCGGCTTTTGTAGGTCACCCCAAACAAAGCATAAGGGAACGAACCCAACACACACACACACACACACACACACACACACACACACACACACACACACACACTACAGGCTGGCAGAGCACTCTGAACCCTCCACGACTAATCTACAACCATCCCATTAGGAAAACACACTCTCCAACACACACACACACACACACACACACACACACACACACACACACACACAGGTGCATACGTTCAGACCCACATGTTCTCTCTCACACTTTCTCTCATACACACTTATACACACTCACACACAGAGAGAGAGGACAAGATCAAGAAAGAGTTCACACGAACAGCGAGGCCTGTTTTATTTGTTGGCCTCAAGTGGGTCACACACACACACACACACACACACAAACACACACACATATACACACACATATACACACAGGCTAAATAATCATGCAGCTTTCATCCTCCGAGGCAGGAAATGCTGCTTTTAAGCTGTGTGTGTGTGTTTGAGTTAAAAGAGGAGTTCACACATATACACACACACACACACACAAACACACATTTTCTCATGTATTATACACACACACACACACATTTTCTCATGTATTATACACACACACACACACAAACACATAGACGATTTTTTTTGGAAGTTGTTTGAATGCTCACATGTGCACACAAGCCGAAGATAAACACACACACGCATAAAGTGGTGTTAGTGTTATGGACGAGATGGAGACACACACACACACACATACACACACACACACACACACACATTTTAAACACACATTCCTTCTCTCTTTACATACCGCAGAACAAAAAAAAAAAAAAGTCTCCAAAAACTACAAACATGGCCGAGATTTGACAAATCCCGAAAGAATCCAAACAACAACAGTGGAAAGATTTGTCTCTCACACACACACACACACACACACACACACACACACACACACACACACAGAGGAGAGATAAAAAGGACAGAAGGAAGGAAGAAATGATGGATGACGAGGTTGAAGGAAGGAGAAAGAGAGAAATAAAAGAAAGAAATAAGGAAACGGGGAAGGTTGGAATAAGAAGGCGAGAGAGGAAGGATGGAAGGAAGGGGGGTAGCGATAGAAGAAGAAGTTGAATAAGGAGGGAAAACAAAGTCCTTCATGAGAGAGTGAATCAAACAGTCTTGCAGAGAAGAAGAAAAGAACAAGAAGAAGACAGAGATGTTTGACAGGCGAGAGAAATGGGGGGAGGAAGAAGAGAAAGAGAAGAGCAGTGGGAGGGAGTGATTAATGAACACGGCAGGAGGAGAAAAAGAAGAAGACATCCCGTCTGTCCATCTATTGTGGAGAATGTTTGGGGGGGGGGGGGGGGGGGAATATTCACTGAAGAAGAAGAAGAATATCTTTAAACAATAAAAAAGAAAAAACACAGTAAGAAAAGGGTTTAGAGAATATAAACTTGTAAAAACACAAAAGAAAAGATGTCAATAAAGAAATAAAAAAAAACAATCCTTGTGTGCAGTTTTGTCAGTTTCTATTGTAAATCTTTTTTTTCTCCATTTTCTTCTCTGAAGAAAGTCACCAGGTCACCGAGATAAAGAGAAATTAGCTCTAAAGAGGCAGAACTCTGAGTTCATTTTACATCTTTAAAGGCTTTTTCTTCCATATTTTGAACATTTTCAGTGATGATGACTTGTAGATTTATCTAAATGTAGACAGGATGCTGAATTGTGCAGATTTTGTTCTAGGTAGATATGAATTTTGATCAGATGTGAACATTTCTTTAAGCAATACTCGATTTCAAGAAAGATTTCCTGAACAAAACACAGAAAATAAACAAAAAAAGAAAAATAATGCTAATGCTTCTATTGCAAAAAAAAGTTAAAGGTCACCTGTGTCGAGATAATTTCATAGTTTTAGCATTTTATTGAAAGGAGGGAAAAGCTAACGTTCATGCTAACGCGCTTCCTGGCTGTCAGTTAGCATGTTCGTTAGCTCGGTTGCTGACGGGGCGACAATAAGTTCACACAGTTTATTCAAAAAGATATTTATACCATCGACTGCTGTGTCATAACTGTCTGCAAACCCTTATTTTTCTTATTTTCTGGAGCAGTTTGTAGTTTAAATAAAAGTGAATGAAGCAAAGCAGCTAATGAGCTACGTTAGCTTGAATGTGACGTAACGTGAACATGACAAAAAAAAACGCACAAATACACTTATAAACTTGAGTGAATCCAATGATTGCCAAACTATTTTTCTTAACAAATTCACTGTTAATACGCCGGTGTGATCCGGTCTTTGAACTTTAAATTGTTTCATTAGTTTAGGGAACATCTTGCTTTCAGTGTTGTGTTTTACTGTTATACTTAAATGTTCCCCTGAGTTTGCTGATTATTTCAGGTATTTGGATGTTTTTCTTACAGGAGGCAGCTCATGTTTTGACTTGTTTGTGTTGGGTGATATTCAGGGTATCACAACAGATGGCTAGCTACTTTAGCAACAAGCTGAAATAAAATCAAAGACAAAATATCAGGGATAAAAACTACTTCAAACGTTTCGGACAAAATAGCAAGTAAAGAAAATCCTGCGGGGTTTGGATAGACTAAAATCAGTTCATGTTTTCATACTAACCAGAGCACATTTAGTTACACCCTGTGACCCGGGCTAAAGAAAATACTCCTGTCTCTTGGGGACCCTCAAGAAAATAGATGATGGTCTATTTAGAGTCGAGAGCCACTGTTGAGAATCACACGTGTGTACAGTTGGAAACTTTGCCAATGTATTTGAGAATGTAAAAAAACATGAAAAACATTATCATTATTATTACTACTACTATATAAAAAGTCATCAAATCCATAATCTAAGACAGTATGTTGAAAAGATTAATATTTAAATTAATATGGTTAAATGTGCCATAATTACTTTTGTTATTATATCTGTTTAATTTCATCTTGAAGCCGTTTGAACTTTTGTTTCCACTTCAACTCAGAAGTTCTGCGTCAAATTGAGCTTAAACTTCTATTTGAACTTAACTTAAAACACAAAGCTACACCAACAAATACAAAACAAAAGTAAAACAAATGTCAGGGTGCGTCATGGGAACCATATTTTTTTTTTTATCCACAATAGCTGAGGAAGTTGACTTTAAGGATAAAGAAACTGCTCTGCAAAAACACCAATGGCTCGTTTGAACCGGCGTTCCACAGAGCTCCTGCTTAAGATTAAGATACTTTTTTTTCTCCCTAATACTTCATTTTCAGTTTTAAATTGTACAATGACAAAATTTATTGAGAGGACATGGAAAATACGACACAAAGTGGAAGATAAACAGAACAAAAAAAAAAGGGCTGCCAGACAAGATAACAGAAACAGTCTTTCAAAAAAACGTCACAATGATAACATCTCGGAAGCAAAGAATAAATGAGTCATGTTTAACACCACCCACTCATGTAGCCAGACAAGTCAGAGTCCCTATGGATGCGGGGTTACTATGACACTGTGCCAAAAAAAGGCTCCAATAAGCTCTCAAAACTATCCTGTGTATTGGGTTTGTTGAGACACAGTCTTTCCATTTGTATAATAGACAACATCTGAGCCAATGTACAAAGCTGGATGAAGTAGGAGACTTCCTTAGCAACCACCATTTCTAGGTGCAGAGCAATCAGCGTGTCATACGAAAGTTCAAAAGTCTCTGGAGAGCATCCAAAGATGGCAAGGACACTGAGCTGAGCTTCTCTGGAATAGGCTTTTGGGAACCATTAAAAAATTGCAGTCATCCAAAAGTTGTATAAGGTTGAGAAACTTCTTTTTAAATTGAGAAATATTTTTGTTTCCCCCTGAAGTTTCTATTTGAGTACAACTTCTGCTTTACAGGTTTCTTTAAGTTTGCAGCAACCAATTAATGAGATGTCTGCAGGTTGAGTGTTTCATGGGTATCACATTTCCCAGAAATCCCAGAAATTCAGAAGTTCTGTGTCAAGTTGAGCTTAAAAACTTCTGTTTCAAACACAATTAAGCTTACAACAACTAACCAAAACAGTAGAAAAACAAATAAGATGTCTGCAGATGTCTGCATGCTTCCTGGGTACCAGATTTTTATCCATAATAGCAGAGGAAGTTGACTTTTTGCAGAAAGAATAACACCAGTTTAAATGGGTGTTCCTCAGATACTTCATAATTGAGAATTATTTGTTTACCCTTAAAGTTTCACTTCAAGTACAGCTCGAAACTTAAACTACTGTTTTAAACTCAACTTCAAACCCTTTTAAAGTTACACAACCAATAGAAAAATGATAGAAAAACAGAAAAAATTAGATGATTGCAGATGTTACAGCTGAGGAAGTTGAAAGAAACTGTTTAGCAAGGAACAAGTGGCTCGTTTAAAGCGGTGTTCCTCAGGGCTCCTGATTAAGATACTTCTTAAATAACACAATTTTTTGTTTAATCTTAACATTTCTCTTCAAATATAACTCAAAGCTGTTTTTGAAAACTTAAATTTACCATTCAAAGTTGAGTTTAAACAACTTAAAAACAAGCTTAATCTCACTGATACCAAGTTAAAAACAGTAGAAAGACAGGAAAAAACAAACGAGAAAGGAAAAGAAATGCACGGTTTCAACAAGGATGCACCCTGCTGAATGTCTATCTGACTATCTGTCTGTCCATCTATCTGTCCATCAGTGTATGTGTAGCTGTATTGTTGATGTTAACACAACCTCAGACAGACTGATAATAGACCAGCTGGAGCATGAAATCACATAGAAAGACAGCGAGAGAGAGAGAGAGAAAGAGAGACAGACAGAGAGAGAGACACACACACACAGATAAAGAAAGAGGGGGATGAAATAGAGAGACATGGTGATATCTGAGTACAGAGAGGAAAAACTAAAAAACAGACAGAAGAGAGGGAAAGAAAGAGGAATATAAAAAAAAAAAGTGAGAGAAGTGGGGGTTGCTGGCATGGGCGAGAGAGAGAATGACACGGGGTCACTATGAAAGAGAGAGAAAGCAAGATGAAGAGAAAGAAGTGGGGGAGGGCAAGACAGAAAGAGAGAGAGAGAGAGAGAGAGAGAGACACACAGAGAAAGAAACAGACACCAAATTCATTGTTTTCATTGTCTAATTTGAACCACAGAGAGGGGAGAGGATGGAGGGATGGGGGGAGTAGGGAGGGAGGGGAGGGGGGAGGGGGGGGAGGGAGTGCATGGAGGAAGGGAGGAGGCGGAGAGGAAGAGAGAAAAATGAGGAGGAACATGAGACGGGTTGAGAGGGTTTCACACACATTCCTGCTTCGGACTGAAGTTTGAGACTGAAAATGAAACGATCGGAGTAAAAAGTGACGTTTTTTTTTTTTTTTTTTTTTTTTTTTTTTTGGGAAGGAGTCTGGTTCATTTTCAGAGCAGCTGAATTCCCACTGCGGCCCTGATTTCAACTTCCAGAACTTTTCCATCAGTGTGTTTACTTACACTCCACTTATTCAATTATAACCACATTAAGGCTTTTATTATTCCAACTGTCATGTAAACACCTTAACCAGCTTATCTTATTGGATTTGAAGTGTTACTCTAGCCAAAATCTGACTTTTGAGTAATAAGCACTCATCCTCTGTTGACTTTAAAGACTTGAAATTGTATATAGGAAGTACAACAGGCAGACAGTTATTGAGCTGAGATGGAGTAGTGTTCCTCTTCGCAAGCTCGACATAGAAATACTGACAGAAGTTGAAAAATTAATCGTGTTTTGGCGAAAATATGAGTCGGTGATCAATACTGACCAAATTTTTAGGGACGTGTTGATATTTTAAAGTTAAAAAAATAATAAAAATCAGCCGATATTCAACTTTAACATTAGTTATCAAGCAAAGGGCCGTTACATAGCTGTTCTGGAGCTTTCAATCGCATCACATGATCTTCATCAACAGGTTTGCCAAGCTGTTGTGGAAAAGCAGATGTTCGAATTTGCATTTCTTTGAGCACTTCAAGGACTTTTTGTCCGTGTTGGCCTGGGAAGTTGACAATTCTTTGACAACCGGGCGATTCCATTTGCTGAGGAAGATCATGTGATGTGATCAAAAGCTCGAGAGATTGTGCTGAGATTGTTTTCCAAGGTCCAGAATGAACCTTAAACCTCAAATTTTAAGCCCAGACGAGACACCCCAAGAGACAAATTGAAATCTGAACATCTTTAAGTCCGAGACAAGTTGGAAACTCCGTCTACTGAGGAAAATCATGGGATGCAATCAAAAGGCACCAGAACTACTGCTACTTAATGGACCTTGTGGTTAGATTGTTTTGTCAACTACAGTTTCCAAGGACAAGAATTAACTTTTAATCTCAACAAACAAACGTTAAGTATCCCTTCAATTTAGTTATTAAAGAATTGCAACCAAGATATGTACTGGCAGGATATTTATCAGTTGAAAAATAAACTTGCTGGAGTTCTGGTGGACAAACTGTGATGGAGACACTGTTTCTAAATGATCTCAAACATATTTCAGACATTTCTTGTAACTCATTGGCGTACATATACGCCAATACTGAAAAATCTATAATGAGCTAATAATGGCTGATAATGGTGGGGCTCCAATTTGGGACATATCAACATTAATGGAACTTTTATTGGTACTTTTTTCATACATTTATTGTCATTTTTACTATCTACTCTTTGATTGTGTTTTGTTGTTTGTGTGTTATCTTGCTACACTGCATCTACTTATGGTATTTTGTATATTTTCAATACATTTATTAATATGTGGTATGCTTTGTTGTATATTGTCAAAAGTCTGCATAATTGTTTGCACATCTACAAAACCTCAGTGGCAAAAGTTGTCAAGTCATGTTCCTTAAATGCATGTGAGGCATTTAGGGATTATCGGGATATTGTAGCGTCTACTGATAACCTTCATGTGAGGCGTTTAGGCGACGTCTGTAAATTGTACCGTCTACCAATAGTCTGCATGTGAGGCGTTTAGGCGACGTCTGTAAATTGTACCGTCTACCAATAGTCTGCATGCGAGGCGTTTATGGGACATCTGTAAATTCTAACTATGGAAAATAACCCCTCTAAACTGCATGAGTCTCTGGATGCACATCGGTCCCACGCCACGCCACCCACCCACCATCAGTAAATTCTCAACTTGTGGGAAACACTGTACAGCATACATGGATTATTCCTCAAGACTGGTTAGAAAAGTTTTTTTAATGTTTTGATTCTTTTTTGCCAACCTTGTAAACTGGTGTCTTAGATAGAAATCCAACATTTTCTTTAATGAGCACTTGACTGACAGGTGTATGTTTCTATAAAATACAGCTGGTGACCCAGCAGCAGGTTACAGGCTTCGGTCCAGTCTGTTTCCTGATGACCACAGTGTGCTCTGTCTCTGCTCTGAATCCCAGGCTGAGGCTAAATTTACTCAAGTGTGGGTTACATGCTGGAAAAAAGGTTAAGGGCTCCTGATATAGGCTGCATAAACACACATGGCCTTTATTTCTGCTCCAAGTGCAGTGACTCTTTTTAAGAATGGTGCTGTATTTATCCAGGAAAATGTTTCATGAGCATGTTTACGCTTATTTTTAATGACTTCCTGTTTCAAATTCTCACACTCCCACACAATCACAGCCACAGTGTGCAAGACTGGAGACTGTACTGTAAGTTAGGAGGTCAGTGTTTATTAAGGAAGGGAAGGAAGTCTCCCATCTAGATTTGTGCTCTGGGTTTTACACCCATATAAAATATTTTCCGTAATGGATAATGGACCGCAAGTCATTCTCAAAACACAAACTGCAGCGATTAAAAGACAGAAAATCACTCACTATCTCTGTGAAAGCTCTTATTCTAAGGATGATCAGCTTCCTGTTTGGTGCACAGCAGAAAATGCAGATTAAAAAAAAAAAAATTAGCAGTCGCAAGAAAACCTCTGTATCAGAACATCACACTGTAAAAATGGGAGACCCATGTTGTCTGTAGTCAAAACTGTAACTAGAGCTGCAACAATTAGTTGATTAATTGATTAGTTGATGGACAGAAAATTAATTGGCAACTATTTGGATGATTGATTAGTCATTTTTTAAGCAAAAATGCTACATTTCTCTTCTTCCAGCTTCTTAAATGTTAATATTTTCATGTTTCTTTGGTGGTCTATGATACTAAATCTAATATCTTTGGGTTGTAGATTGTTGGTTAAAGACATGTGAGGTTGCATCTTAGGCTTTGGGAAATGGTGATCGACATTTTTCTGACATTTTATGGACCAAACGACTCAAAGATAATCAACAGATTAATCCATAATGAAATTAATCATTAGCTGGAGCCCTAAACGTAACCACGGAAACAACCGCAGATACTGTTTGAGCTAAACTGTAGCATGGTTGTAATATGCAAACAAACCCAGCATCACTGTAATATATCCTTAAAGAGTTATTGGAGTAAATTATTGGAGAAACATTCAGTTTAACCAGCTTTAGTTAGCTGAACATTTGTCTCTTTTCTGTTTGTTTATCTTCATTCTTTTGCTCTGTCTCAAGTTGATCTGGTGACAATTTTTTATGCAATAAAACCATCTGTTTTGCCATATAAGGCTTATAAATCTACTACAAAATCTATCATATTATCTGAGAATAAACACCTGTTATAAAAAGGGAGAAAATAGACAGAATTCACAATAATAACTTGCAAAAATACCCAATTAGGAGATGCTGTATGAAGAAGTAAAAAACTAAAAACAACAGCATGAGATGAATAAAAACAGAACAATCATATAATTTAATTGGAACCAAAACAAAATAAAAAATATTACATTCAAATTCAGAGTCTGCGTGTCCTTTTCAAACAAAAAAACAAAAAAAAAAAACACACACACACACACACATCTCTCTCTCTCTCTCATACAAACACATAAACACACACACACACAGTAGTTGTTGCTTACACAGACGCTCTCGCTGTCCTGTAAACTGCAATAAACCCAAACACACACACAGACACACCGTAAATCTCACCATAATACGCCCTCTGAGTGTTCGTGTGTGTGTGTGTGTGTGTTTATATGTGTGTATATGTGTGTATATGTGTGTGTATATGTGTGTGTGTGTGTGTGTTTGTGTTTTATAGGTGTTGTAAATTTGGCTGCCGGCGTTGTTTTTATCAGCATATTCGCAAGCTGTTTAGCCAACGGTGCAGATGTCACTGTTACGACCACACACACACACACACACAAACACACACACACACACACACACACACACACACAGAGACATGAAGAAGTAAAGAAAAAGCAAAACATGTACATACACACACACACACACACACACACACACACAAAAAGGCATTTGACACTCTATATACAGTGCGGTGTGTGTGTGTGTGTATAATCCTGTATAAATTCACCTGGTTGTGTGTGTGTGTGTGTGTGTTTGCCTGTAAGCCTGCATGATTTTTTTTTTTTTTTTGCTGTGCTTTTAAACGTATGCATGCAAGTGTGTGAAGGTCAACGCTAGACTGTGTGTGTGTGTGTGTGTGTGTGTTTGAGTGTGTGTGAGCGTTATTTGATTAATGCTGAGAACCGTGGAGTGTTTAGAAAGAGGTCACAACCTTTCAGCTTCCATTCAATCAGACAGGGAGAGAGAGAGAGAGAATACCTCTATCCTCCTCTTTTTTTTTCTAACCTCGCTCGCTCTCTTCTGGCTTTTTTTTTTTTTCTCTCTTGCCCCCTTGAGAATCTGATAAGCCTTACTCAGCACACTCACACACGCACACACACACACACACACAAAATGCTAATATACAGAGCTCCTTATTTACCTCAGGTGCAGCGACCACACTCTGGCTGTGATGGCCAAAAGTATATGGACACCCCTGTTTTTTCTGGTGTGAGCCTCTTAGCTCCAATTAAAGGAAATCTTAATGCCACAAAATACAATTATACTCCAAACAATGATGTAGGGTTGCAATTAATTATTTTCTTGATCAATCAAATTAGTCGTTCGGTATATAAAATGTGGTTAAAAAAGAAAAGCCGATCATAGAAGATTACAGAAACTCACATTTGAGATGCTTGAATCAGAGAATTTGGAATTTTTGTCTTTAAAAAAAATGACTCAAAATGATTAAACGATTATCAAAACAGTTGGTGATTGATTTTCCTTCGATCGACTGAATCATTTAATCAAATAACTGCTGCAGCTCTACAATGATGCCATCGCTTTACTGTTGGAATAAGGAAGGAGTGTAATTAAACACACATCATGTACTGTAGGTACAAGGTAACAGCAACAATGGAAAGACAGTAACACTCACTCACTTCTACTAAAGACACAACTCAAATTTTAATCCAAACAGACATTATTTTGATCAACAAATATCAGGAACACCAACGGCGATGCAGACTTTATCAACTAACATCAGTGGCTTATAGGGCTGCGTGATACTTTTTTGTGATATATATTGCGATGGGGGGCGTTAGGAGAGACTCAGCAGCCAAACATTTCTCTGTTCTCTGCATCTCCACCTTAGAGGACAGTGGGCTGCTCATTTATGCTGCGTCACAACTAACTTCAGAGCTTAACTTATCCTTTATTTTAATCAGCAGGTGGCAACTGTTTAACTTTTAACCAGCAGCGCGGACGAGCCGCGGAGGTGCAGCTGATAACGGGAACAAACGCTCTCAAAAGCCACCTTGCATAACTGAACACCTGCTTCTAGCATCCGAGGCGACTATCTGTAACAGTAGACACGTCGCATGCATGTTTACAGGCGGGTGATATGCAGACTCTGCATGTACAGCGATCAGTTAACTATGTGCTCTGGTGAAGGAGGGCATTTGATCAGTTTATCAAAACAACCAAAACAGGCAGCGCTCATTTTCATGTTGTGGTAGGCAACTTTGATAAACTGATGAAGTGCACCCCTTCACCAGAGCACATCAAAAGTTGTAGCATGACGACATTTTTGAGTTAATTTGCCTTTACTGGACATCACACGTCCTGCAATGTGACTATAACACATGTGCACATCGTGATGTAGATGCTGAAATGATAAATCCTTGAAGATTACTTTGTAACGTGAACGAGGTAACGCTAGACTTGCTACCAATGCTACTGCTATGCAAAAGTGAAGCTAAAATATCTCCTTTCCGACGACCTTTTCCTGACGGCGGCTTGAGAGCGGCTGTCACAGCTGTCAATCATGACGTCAAATAGCTAATTAAAAACAAACTTATCAGAAAAATGAGCACTTGGACAAACATCAGTGTGATACTAACGACCTAAAATGACAAAAACAATCTTCAGGAAGCATTTTTGACATGTACTTTGATTTTTTTAGTTTTAGCTAACATGGAGGGGGCGGGACTTATGACCCATACTGCAGCCAGCCACCAGGGGGCGTCCATATTTATATACAGTCAATGGTTCAATCTAATTACTCAAATTAATTCAATTAATTACTCAAACTAAACTTTCTGGATTGTATTTTATCGTCTTTTTATCGCCTAAAGAAACACTAAAACAGCCTCTTGTGTTTGTTGTTGTTTGTTTTTTTAATGCAGGTAATTGTTCTTGTGGTTAGGAGTAAATACCATTAGCCATGTTCTGAAATCTTGTGGAAAACCTTCCCAGACGTGTTAAGGCTGTTCTGGTATCATATTAATGCTCCCTGTTTAGGAATGGCATGTTTAATAAATCACATGTTAGTGTAATGTGTAGGCGTCCACATACTTTTGGCCTTCTAGGGTTGCTCACTCTCTCCGTCTTTTATCTACTGATCTTGTCTTTCTCTGAGTCAACACTTTCTTTTTTTTTCCCTTTCTCTTTCTCCCATGTCATCTTTTTGCCTTCCTCCTCTTCCTCCCCTCCACTATCTGTTAATTTGTGCTCTATCTCTCTCTCTCCTCTCTTTGAACCTCTCCTTTAGCCCCTGCGGCCCCAGCCAATTACACACTGTTTGTCCACCCGTTTTCAATAAAACACTGCTTCCCTCCATCCCTCCCTCCCTCCATTCCATCCCCTCCTTTTTTTTTTTTCCTTTTTTCCTCCCTCTCTCTCCCCTTCCATCCACCCCCGACTGCTTCCGTCCACTCCCGTCTTCCCTCTCCTCCCTCCCTTCGTTCTCTTTTTTCATTTTTAATTAACTTCTTTTGTAACTTGGAAGCGACCCCCCCTCCTCCAACATGCCTCTTGCACTCCCACACTCGCTCTGTCTTTCTCACAAACACACACACACACATCTGTGTGAGACTTGGCCTTCGTCCGCACACACAAACACGCATGTAAATGGAGGTTAAACATGTTATTTACATATCAATTACAGGCAGATACCGAATCAATGATTAATGCAGGCTTAGATTAGCGCCGAGCCTGCTAGTTTAGCTGCTATCTGCTGGAGTTTAACTGCCGTGACCAACGTTTTAAAGATTTTATACGTTTGATTGAGATTTGAAGCTTTTTTTTATTTAAACCAAACTGATTTTGATTACTTTTAGTCTTTGAATCAATGGCTTGTGTCAGTTGGTATTAGCGCTGTGACTCCTAGTTTAACTGCTATCTGACAGGAAGCTGCATGGTGTGTCAAATATATTTAAAGAATTTAAACATTTGATTGAGATTAACATTAGGTTTGAAATCTTTGTGTAACTGAATCAATTTGGATTAATTTCAGTGTTTGTATCGATAAATTGTAGTAGTTCGAATCAGTGTTTAGCCTAGCAGTGTTAGCTTAACCGCTAACTGCTTTGAAGAAGATGTATAACCTGTTTTATTTCACACTTTTAATAAGAAATTAGCTTGTTAATTGTATTATTTGACATATGATCAAATTCAGTCATTATATCAATGACTTGTGCTCTGGATTAGCGCTGAGCCTGCTAGCTTATCCGCTAACAGTGAGGAAACCATATTTTACCAGTTTTTACTTAATAAAAATGTATGATAAACTTTAACACACATTAGAGCTTTATATTAACCATCTCACACCTTAATAAATGTGTAAAGAATTGATTTCTTTCTTTATTAAAGTTGATCAAACAATGAATTTTTTTAAAATTAAGCTAACGCTCAGTCTCTCAGCTTAACCGCTATCCGCTCTGAAACAGAATGACACATGAAATTTAATATAATCATTTGAAATTTAATCATTTTAGCATTAGAACTGCTCAAAAATCTGGGTTATTTTACTAATTCAAGTTATTAAATCCATCTGTTATTGCAGTTTGGATTAGCTATAAGCTTGTTAGCTTAACTGCTAGCTGCAAGAAAACTGAAAAATCCCCCCCATCTGAGGGAATTCATGGTTTTTAAAAAAAAAAAAAAAAGGATAACAAAATATATCTCCTTTAACTGGAAGGATGAAATTGTGGCCAGTTTGTTACAGGCATAGTCAGTGGTAGTAATGTGAATTCCTTGATTTTAATGTTCATCTGCAATCTTCTGTAGTGGTCCCAGTAATATTTGTTGTTAAAGTGCACTGAAGTAGCATATCACATGACATGGTTAAGCTACATTTGAGTAAAAAATACATATATATATTATAAATGCAGTGATTATTATTGGGTTTTGTCATGTGCAGCAGCCTCAGGTGCACCTGCCGACATCATCCCGCCGGCAGCGAGGCCGAGGACCTCGCTCATCGGGTCATCCACAACAACTCCTCCACACGCTCCTCCGACAGACATGCAATCACGCCGTGTGAATCCAGGTGCAGGTGACCGAGGTAGGGCGTCTGCTGGCTCTAACGTTCGATAAATTTGGGAACGAGCTGCCGTCAGTGGAACCGCTTTTAAACGCCCCCCTGAGGAAGATTCATTTAGAAAGAGTAACGGCCAATAGGGGAAACTCCCAACACTCGGTCGGCACTCCAGCCCAAAAAAGTAGTCCGGTTAAGACAGGAAATGAAAACGGTTGCTGGTCAACCACTTTAATTGTAGGTATAAACTGGCCACCATTATAATTAAAAACTTAGATAACGACTGAAACAGTATGTCGGTCTTTATGTGTGACTGCTCTACATCTCACTGTGCTTTCATGTTACAGTATGTGGTTTTATTGGTTCAACTGTGCTTTTATGTCAGGTTGCAGTATGTGATTTTATTGGCTTTAACTGCAGGTTTAATTTTACTTTACTATTTCATAATCCTGCAGGCTGTTCACATGTTTTTCATGTGTATCTAAGTGGAGCTTTGACTTGAAGTATCTACCTGAAATCATGTTTAAAAGTCTCACACACTAAAAAAAAAAAGATTATTTTCTGCATGTTTCTGTATTTCCTGTGTGTGATATGATCTGGTAATGAGTGACAGGGGGAACAGTGACAGATGGCAAAGAGGACAAAAGTCACATGGTGTCTGAAAAACAAGAGTTTAAACCTTAACCTGCAAATTCCAAAAGCATTTCTGCCATAACTTAATTTTTTATTTATTAATTTATTCTGCTTTCGCTTCAAGGTTAATCATATTTTCCGTACAGGAAATGGTTTACCTGCTTATTAATAATTAATCATTTAATTGGAATTAATCAAATTATTGTGAATGAATGACTGACTCAGCTGAATGAGATGTAATTCAAATAATTTTTAACGCAGAGAATTAAAAAGAAAATGTTTTATTCTGTCTTTTTTCCTCGCTCCATCCATCTCTTTTTCTTTTTTTTCCCGCACCTCTACCTGTCCATCTCTCTCTTTTTTTTTTTAAAAGTGGAGTGCAATGATTTATTGGTGACACCAATATGTCAGACATAGAAACGACGGAGGGGGGGGAGAAAAAAAAAAAGAGGTGAGGTGAAGAGAAAGAGACGAAGAGAGGAAAACAGATAAACCGAGATAAGAAGAAAGCGAGAAAATAAAAACAAACAGATATAAAATAAGAAAAAGGACGTATAAGAAAGACTAACTTCATCCAGTGATGTGACGAGAAAGAATACCTACCACACACACACACACACACACACACACACACACACACACACACAGTGCGGAGGATTTTTTTTTTTTTTTTTTTTGACAGCGAAGCATGTATTGTTGCATTGTTCCCTTTGAGTAGAAAATTACAGTGGACCGGATCACTTCAATGACAAGCTATCAAAACGACAGCATGTCTGTCTGCACACACACACACACACACACACACACACACACACACACACCTATCACATATACACGAGTTAACATGCAAACACTTTTTTTACACACAAATGTACCACGCTGCGACTGGATGACAAGCTCATAGCCGCAAAAACAATGTTTTCAGAAATTCACATCAGAAACTCTCCCTGTTGTTGTAACTGAAGAATCCTTTGTTATAATATACGTTCATATGCAGCCGCTGCAAGTTAAATAAACGCACTTTTTTAAAGGTGCACTATATGTAACAGTTAAAAAAATATGATCCTTTATTTTGTTAAAGCGCCTATAGGTCGCTTTATATACAAATCATGCTTACAAGGGTTACTGTTTACTGTTTAGAAACTCACTTATAGATACTTTAAAAGAGCAGAATATAACTTAAGAGTCTTAGAAACTCACTTATGGATACTTTAAAAGAGCAGAATGCAACTTAAGAGTCTTAGAAACTCACTTATAGATACTTTAAAAGAGCAGAATGTAATTTAAGAGTCTTAGAAACTCACTTATGGATACTTTAAAAGAGCAGAATATAACTTAAGAGTCTTAGAAACTCACTTATGGATACTTTAAAAGAGCAGAATGCAACTTAAGAGTCTTAGAAACTCACTTATAGATACTTTAAAAGAGCAGAATGTAATTTAAGAGTCTTAGAAACTCACTTATAGATACTTTAAAAGAGCAGAATGTAATTTAATAGTCTTAGAAACTCAATTATGGATACTTTAAAAGAGCAGAATGTAACTTAAGAGTCTTAGAAACTCAATTATGGATACTTTAAAAGAGCAGAATGTAACTTAAGTGCACTATTGACAAATAAAAGCATTAGCAGTAGTCGATTGATAGAAAATTCAACTATTTTGATGGTAAATTAAACATTGTGAGTCATTTTTTTAAGAAAAAATAGTAAAATTCTGGTTTCTTTAGTCTTTTATGACAATAAACTGAATATCTTTGGATTTTAGACTGTTTATCAGGACAAGACAAGACATTTCAGGCTTTAGGAAACAATGATCGACATTTTATAATTAATTATTTGAGAAAGACTAATCAATAATTAAAATAATTGGTAGTTGCAGCTCTAATTCTGTCTGTCAGCTCTAAGTCTGGATGCTCTAAGATTTAAGACATTGTTCATAAAAATAAATAAATAAATAAAATTTGTTGATAATGTTTTTATATTGTGGACGTGTGTTAGTCATTTTACGTCCTTGTCCAGAATCTCTTTATATGTAAACAATAGAAGAAACAAAACAAGTTTTTTTGGAAGCTGGCACTCGACTGTTTGTTTGCTTACACACACACACACACACACACACACACACACACACACACACACACACACACACACACACACACTCCCACGCCAGTAGAATGATGAGAACTTCTTCCTCCGTAAACGTCTCAGTCAGTTTAACCACTGTTATTATTCTAATCATGATGACATGTTTTTAAATGGATTATTATACGTTTTCATTAATAACACGCTGTCTGGGAAGGATTTTTTTTTTTTTGACGCGCGGGGTGGTGACGAACGCACACACACACACACACACACACACACACACACACACACAAGCTTAACACATACACAAAAGCCACACAAATCCATAAAAACAGGAAGAAAAAAAAAAAAAGACATAAAAGCAAAATAATAAGAAAAAAAAATGTAAGTTTTTTTTGAGAAAACACTCTCCTGACATGTTTCCACGTTGTTAATTACAAATTACAGTAAAGTTTTTTTGTTAATGACGTGCTGTCTGGTAAAGTTTCTGTATGACGAGCGAGGACGCTGGTGGGCGACACACACACACACACACACACACACACACACACACACACACACACACAGATATGCATGTATGCTCCTGTCATGTTTTTAATTGATTACGTCTATAATTATTTTTGTGTAATAACACACCGAGTTTACGAGCGGATTCACACACACACACACACACACACACACGCTCTTCCCTCTCTAATCTGTACATCATGGCGTTTTAAAAATGGGATGATAATTACATTTTTTCCTGTTTTTATTAATAACATGTTGTCTGTAGGACACACACACACACACACACACACACACACACACACACACACACATCACCTGTCATCCCCCCGCTGCCCTCTCTTTACCCTCTCTCAGCTCCTCCTCTTTATTCTCCTTTCATCTCCTCCTTCGCCTCTGACCTCCTCCTCCTCCTCCTCCTTCTCTTCTCTTCTCTCTCTCTCTCTCTCTCTCTCTCTCTCTCGCTTTGATATTGCAGTTTGCGGATGCCGCTCGCTCTACTGTAAATCTGTCGGTTGCTTCTTCTTCTTCTTTCTTTCTGTCTTTTTTTCCCCCCTCTCAAACAAACACACACACACACACACACACACACACGCACGCCTCTGACAAGCTGTCACAATAAATAGAGAGATAAAACCAGGTGGAGGAAAAGCAGAAAGAATAAAGGAGGAGAGAAGAGAAGAGAGAGAAGAGAGAGAGAGGGAGAGGGAGGAGTAAATGACAAGAAGATTGAAAAAAAGAAAGATGTGTGAGGGCAAGGAAAAGAGAAAAGAGGAAGAGGAGGAGGAGGAAGAGACAGACCAATGAAAGAAAAAGGTAAAGAAGATGAGAAGGATGAAAGGAGGAGCAAGAAAAAAGAGGAAGAAGAGAGGAAAAGAGGCTGATGAACATGAAGAGAGAAGAAAAAGAGAGATGAGGAGAGAACGATAGAAGATATATGAGGAGGAAGAAGTGAAGAGGTGATGAGAGACATGAGGAGGAAATAAAAAGACGGACAGGGAGGAAGTCTTCAAGAGAGTTTAACAGAAGAAAAAGAAGAAAAAGAGGAGTAACGAAACAGAAGAGGAGTGAAGGATGAAAGAAAAACAGGAAATAAAACACGAGAAGGGAGGTGAAAAAGAAAAAAAAAAAAAAAGGTGCAGGGATGGAGAGATTACCAGGTGAACGAGAGGAAAAGCTGTTGTGACACTCCCTAATGCGATTTCTAAACCAATCTGCTAAGTGCACCTAAGAGACTCTGAGTGTGTGTGTGTGTGTGTGTGTGTGTGTGTGTGTGTGTGTGTGTGTGTGTGTTCACAGGCATCAAATAATCTTGTTGCAGACAACACCCTCCCTCCTCTCTCACCTCCCCATCCCTCCATTTTCCCCTGTCACTTGGAAGTATGTCCACATCTGAGAAGACATCCGTTTCTCTTTGACGCCGTCGGCATTTTTTTTTTTTTTTAAACAACTGAAAATTGAGCTTTTTAGAAATGGAAAACATTTTTTTTGGCGATGAAAAACACAACGTAACAACCCCGCGAGGAAATTCTGACTATATTCTTGTTATTCATTCAACTTTTTCTTCCTAAACGAGGTTTCCTGAAGTGTTTTTACAGCGGAGGATACAAACCACGCCTGAAAACAACAACAACCGCCAAGATTTCTACGAAGTAAAACATGAACCTTGAGGGAAAAAAAAACACATATTCAATGTGTATTTTTATCATCTACTACTCTGAGAAGTGATCCTGTAAAGCCAGGAACATAATTATACACAATAGTGAAGAAATATTTCTAATCTAATTCAATTTTTGCTTATTTTTTTATATTATAGTAAACTAAAAACAGACAAATTTACAGGTGCTGAGTCTAAAAAGTCTCGTCTTCATACAAAAGTATAAAGCGAACTTTTCCCCGACTACGAAGACTACAGAACCTTTGTGGGCATGTGCGAACAATCTGATCTGATCTCATCACGAAGAGGAAGTAGAGGTTACGCTGATGAGCCCCCATGAACGGCGCCGGGCTGTGAACCTAATTTGACATAACGTCATGTGACGCAATTGGGCCCGATTCCCATTGACTTACATTGTGAAACAGACGTCTGTACATCAGCAGATAACTTATTTTTGAGCATCACAACCTCCACGAAATGACTCGTCTCACTATCAGAACTCGATCCGTTCAGTCTGATCACATTTCGAAAGTCTAGAAGAGCCGCATGATTGACTTGTTTTATCCCCATTCAAGTTAGCCGGAGGGCTAAACAGGAAGTAGCCACTAGTGCGCTCACTCTATGGGCCCAATGATCCCGGAAGATCCGAGTAATTTTATAAGCGGGAGTTGAACTTTTTTTGGCTTCATGCACCACTGAGCAACTTTCATAGGAATGAACGGGGCCCTGCCTCCAACTCTGCTGTATCCAGTTCTCTTCATACATCCATGGACGAGCCCCCAGGAACGGCGCAAGGCTGTGAAGCTAATTTGACATAACGTCACGTGATGCTATTGGGCCCTAAAAATCTTTTTCCCCATTGACTTACATTGTGAAACAGACGTCTGTAAATCAGCGGATAACTTTTTTTTGAGCATCACAACCTCCACGAAATGACTCGTCTCACTATCAGAACTCAATCCGTTCAGTCTGATCACATTTCGAAAGTCTAGAAGAGCCGCATGATTGACTTGTTTTATCCCCATTCAAGTTAGCCGGAGGGCTAAACAGGAAGTAGCCACTAGTGCGCTCACTCTATGGGCCCAATGATCCCGGAAGATCCGAGTAATTTTATAAGCGGGAGTTGAACTTTTTTTGGCTTCATGCACCACTGAGCAACTTTCATAGGAATGAACGGGGCCCTGCCTCCAACGCTGCTGTATCCAGTTCTCTTCATACATCCATGGACGAGCCCCCAGGAACGGCGCAAGGCTGTGAAGCTAATTTGACATAACGTCACGTGATGCTATTGGGCCCTAAAAATCTTTTTCCCCATTGACTTACATTGTGAAACAGACGTCTGTAAATCAGCGGATAACTTTTTTTTGAGCAACACAACCCTCACGAAATGACTCGATCACATTTCGAAAGTCTAGAAGAGCCGCACGATTGAATTGTTTTATCCCCATTCAAGTTAGCCGGAGAGCTAAACAGGAAGTAGCCACTAGTGCGCTCACTCTATGGGTCCAATGATCCCGGAGGATCCAGGTAATTTTACTTTTTTGGCTTCATGCGCCACCGAGCAACTTTCACAGGAGTGAACGGGGCCCCGCCTCCAACGCCGCTGTATCCAGTTCTCTTTATACATCCATGAACGCTGCAAACGAGGCGTTCAGAGCAGGTTGAAGCCCTGACTTTTGTCTTGCAGGCAGCATTTCTACATAACCTCGTGTTTTTGGAACATCTGACATCACAAAAAACATCATACGTCCCCCCTTTTAAAAACACATTATACGTGATCACAGAGAGGACGGGAGCGGACATAACGGAGGTTTAACCAGTCGGGTGTCCAGATGTTGCACAGTTGCAGAGATTTAGCTGTTTTTCCTGCTGTCCGAGTGTCTCGGTGAGGATGGAGATCTTTATGAAAACGCTCGTGTTGATGCACGTCATTTAGATTTAGCCGGCAAAGTGTTGACGCAGTGTCTCTCCGTCTTTCAAATCACATTTCATCCCTCTCTCTCTCTCGCTCTTGCTCTCCCTCTCTTTACATCACTGTCATTGTCTCTCTCTCTCTCTCTCTCTCTCTCTCTTCAGTTCAGAGCCAGAAGTTGGGAGACTGAAACAGCCTTTGTGAAACATTATCTATTTCCCAAGACACACACACACACACACGTTGACCTGCCTCTCCCCTCTTGCTGTTTTGTTCAGTCCACACCCACACACACACACACACACACACACACACACACAGACACACACACACACACAGAGGGAGCGGATCAGTTCTTTTCCGTGGTGACAGAGGGTCATATTTCTTGCTTTGATCTTCACCTCTCTCTCTCTCTCTCTGTGTGATCCTTCACTCTCCTCTATCCAGAAAACAGAGAGAGAGAGAGAGAGAGAGAAAGAGCATCTTCCCTCTCTGTCTCTCGCCCTGGATGGCTGACTGACTGGCTGACTGGTTGGCTGACTGGTTGGTAAGTGAAGCATGAAACCTCCTCCTCTACCCCTGAGACACACACACACACACATAATCTCACAGCCACCAAGTTGCTGGATAGAAAACGTAACAGCGATGATACTGTATACAGTTTCGCAATGGAAATAACACGACTCATGTTACATTAAACATGTTTGGAATAACATCCACCGTGAGCTGTGCTGTTATTGAAAAATAACACTCTGCAGAGGCCTCCAGAGTGCGTTATTGCCCCTTAACTGCACAGGCTGGAGGAGATTACTCTGCTGAATATGAGCGGGGGAATTTATCTGTGATGACACCAACAAGAAGCACAAGTTGTAGCTTATAACAAGCAGAAACCAAGTAAAAATATCTGTTGTTGTTATAGAATAACAGTATCTGAGTATCCGATTATACAATATAATGTTCAGGAAAAAGAGACTTTTATAAAAAGGTGCTATGTTGATGCAAAAAATGAAAATCTTTAATAGATTTTATGTTACAAAAAGCTTAATTTTCTCACGATTATTTCCATTATCAATTAATCGATTAGTTTGGTCCATTAAATGTAAGAAAATGGTGAAAAATCTCCATAACTGTTTCCTAGAGTCCAAGATAAAGTCCTCGAATGTCTTGTTTTGTCCCGATCAACAGTCAACAACCTAAAGATGTTCAGTTTACTGTCATCGACTAAAGAATCCAGAAAATATTCACATTTGAGACGCTGGAATCAGAGAATTTGGACTTTCCTTTCTTAAAAAAATGAATATATTAAACGAGTAATTCAATAGTTGGCAACTAATCGATTCATCGACTTATCGTTGCAGCTCTAAACATTTAACGCACACAGAGGAATAGTGAATGTTGGTAAGTGTGTTTACTTCAAGGCTTGAAACGGCAATAAGTCAAAATAAAATCAAGCTTTTATGACCCTTCTTCCTCTTCAGTAAGTAAACAAGAAAACAGTTGCAGCTTCCTTGTTATTAGTCATTCGATTTGATAAACATTCCAGTTCCTATTAGTCAAAGAAATCCTGTAAACGTTAGTCAGCGATGTATTTTTTTAAACTGAAGTCATCCTTGGAGACAGTCGTCATCTGGACGAACTCCAGCTCAGTGTTAAAGCTAGGGTCAGCCATTTATTTTAGCAAAGCATTACTTTGTTATATTTGTTGAAATTCCCTTTATATCTCGACAGCAATCAATAAATCAAACGCTCTGACAATAAAAAAAAAAGAAAAAAATCTGGCATCCGCTGCTGTCGGAGGCCTGTAAGAAGTCCGTCCAATCATTTCATGCAGGCAATGATGGCCGACCTGCCCGTCTACCAGCGTGCACTCTGCTCCTGAACTCATTAAGCATGACCATGAGTCTTCCACAAGGCGGGTAGGCAGACAAAACAACGTTTGGAGACCAGGTGAGCAGTCAGGTAGCGACAGACAGGAAGTGAAGGGACTGCATGAATTACAGAAGTATATATATCAACAGAAAGCAGAATGAAAACGTGCGATCGTCGGCTCTCTGATGGACTGGTGACCGAGGAGGTTTTTGGAGGTGGACAATGAAGGAGACGCCATATCTCTGGCGGACTTCAAACAGGTGAGAGGCCGTCCTGTTTACCTTTAACTGAAGGTTGCTGTGCCTTGAGAGGAGGAAAACCAGCCGATCCAGCTTTAAGGATAAACTCAAACGTCTGATTTCCAGTGAAAATCTGGTTCATTTCCTGCTTCTGAATCAGAATTGACACATAAAGTGAGGTCATCCATTCATTGGAATCTCTGATTCAGCATTTCTTTTATCTTTTACTTTCCATATTCTAGGACAAACTGGCTCCACTACAGAATTTGCTGTGAGAAGCTGAAACCTTCATAATTTAAAAAAAGTTAAGACGACGATCACTTTGTGAACACTCGGTTGGTTCTTTTTTTTACTTTTTAGCTGTAATCTCTGCCGTCTAAAAACATCAAGACAGTCTCAACTGGTTGCAACCTCTCGACTCTCGTCCCGCGGTGCATCTCGGAGCGTCCGTCGAGCCGTAATGTTTAACCCGTCACGGTCTGTGGGCTCATGGGAAATGCGGTACGCTAGAGGCTGAGAAAAACAACAAAACCACTACATATCAGATTGCTTTCTTATCTAAATATATGTAGTGTAAACGACACAACATACTGTTAAGAAAAGCAATGTTCCTTTTTAGTTATTTCTCCTTAATAATGTGAATAATGTAATTCTCAGTGGTTTTCAGACTGTTTCCCTTAAGAAACCACCATCAAATATAATTATTAGGCTTCCAAACAGCCTCAAGTTTGTTGTGTGCTTTTGTTTTGATGGTGACCAGAGGGCTGACGCAATCTCTTGACTAGTAAGCTGAGAGGAATGACAAGATGAATCTGGTGGCCGTCTGGTTGTTTTAACTACATACTTGCGTGGTGCAGGAAGACGTTATTTATCCGTCTTGCTACACCAGTTTAACAGACAGGGAAGGCTCTCTGAAAACGGCTCGTGCTCTTGTCTTGTTTAGTTTATTTACCTTTATTTTCATCTTTTCTTACATCCCTTAAAATCAAGAAGGCCCCCATGATGCTTTGGTGACCTCTACGTCGGGAACCAGCTCGCTACATAATAAGTGACATCATCAAATACCGGTCGTCTGGTTGTTTTAACCACATACTTGCGTGGTGCAGGAGGACGTTATTTATCCGTCTTGCTACACCAGTTTAACAGACATGGGAAGGCTCTTTCAGCTTTGGCGACCTCTACGTTGGGAACCAGCTCGCTACATAATAGATTAATCCAACGTGAAATCGTCAAACAATGGAGCTCACACATACAGGATTAGGAGGACTTCCAGAAATGTTAAGAGCATGATTCAGAAACCGATCAATACGACTAATAAAAAGTGTGTTTAAACAGTGTCTGATTGGTCACTGTCTGGTTGTTAACACATCTGAGCAGCCAACACACACACACACACACACACACACACACACTGAGACACTGCAGCACAGTGACCTCAGCTCCCCGCCGGCCAACGCTTTAACCTTTATCAATTAACCAACAGCACAAAGCGAAGCTGAAACCAGACACACACACATACACACACACACGAGAAAACCTGCAAAACACACAGCAACAGAAACAATACACACAAATATCAGCGAGACACAAATGACATGAACAACACACACACACACGAAAACGGGGCGTTTGCAGGCGAATATGAACACCAACACACACACACAAACAGATGTAACCCGACCCAGTGTGACAACTGATAGCTCTGTTTGTGCTTGCTAGACAGTCGCATACACACTCTCTCTCTCTCTCTCTCTCTCACACACACACACACACACACACACACACACACACACACAGACATACCTCAGCCAGTAGGCAAAACAACTGACCGAGTGTGTGTTTTACAAACCACTGTGCTCCATTAATAGAACTTAATGCTCCATGTAAAAGAATGAAAAACACTAAATTGATGAAAGGAGTTCATGCTGTGTGTGTTTGTGTGTGTGTGTTTATGTGTGTGTGTGTGTGTGTGTAGCCGCAATGCTTCACCAAACCAAAACGACTTTGCTCCCCCGTGTTGCAGACAATACGACCTCCATCATCAGTACGTGTATGTGTGTGTGTGTTTTGCTTTTTTCCTCCTGCATGAGTGTATGTGTGTGTGTGTGTGTGGGCTCTAACAGCCTGTCGTGATAAGGACAGCCCAGAATAACACTCCGACATCAGCAACCCTCCCTCCTGTCACTCACTATCGATTCTCTCTCTCACACTCACACACACACACACACACACACACACACAAAACAAGGAGGTGTCAAGGAAAGCAGAACACACTCAACTCTCCTCCTGCTCGACATTTGATAAAAAAATAACAGTTTATAAGTCAAACCTGTTAATTCGTGCGCAGAGAAATTAACACGTACGTTCAAGAGAAGCGTGTTTATACGAGGAGACGACAGGAAGTGGAATCAGTTCGTCCACCTTAATCTTAAATGTGAATATTTGCTGGTTTCTATGACAGTAAACTGAACATCTTTGGGTTGATAAGAGTGTGTTTGGTTCAGTTTCTTTTCACACATATAACAACTAGAAGCCACATCATTCACTCTGCTTACTGGTCGGACGTGTCTGTGGTGAGAGCGAGAAGGTAAACACACAGCTAGAAGCTCCAACCTGCTCAAGTATCAAAAAAAAAAAGCCACGTAATTCATCGCACCGGTCCGGGTCGGACCTCGGTTCATTCCTCGGCTGGCTGCTCGCTATTGTTGATCTAACTGAAGCGCACCTGGCTACGGGAGCCGTTTAGCTTAAACCTGCAGCCTTGTAGTCGGGTCAAATCAAGGTCACATCACATTCCCGACTACAAACCAACCACCACGAGAACCGGGACCAGAATATAAATCCCAGTAAAATAACATAAAAAGGAATAAAAAAGAAAAATGACAACTCAGATAAAAGATGAAGTAAAGGAGAGAAAGTGAGTCGAGAAAAGAGATTTAAAGGATTTAAACACTGACACGACCGCCTAGATAAAACATGTAGAAGAAGAAATTAATAAGGGGATGAAAATGGAAAGATCTTACCCACAGAAAGGTTAAGACTGGTTCTGACTATTGTAAACAAATCAACAAAAAATAATGTGAAACCTCAAGAAAATACTATAAAATACAGAATTTCCCTTCTTTTCATCCTGTTTCTCCTCACTTCTCCTTCGTCTCATGTCATATCTTCACTTCCTCTTTCTGTTTCTCCTCCTCTGCCTCCATCTTTCCTCTTTTTTTCCCTCTCCTGTTTCTCTGCTATCTCCTCCCTTTCTTCTCTTCTCCTCCTCCTCCTCCTCCTCTTCCTCCTCCTCCTCCTCTCTCTTCTGGTATCCCACCCACTGTGAGCGTGGGAGTCGCTTAATATTAGAGCATTATTCACAAATACGGTTAATAGTGAGTGTGTGTGTGTGTGTGTGTGTGTGTGTGTGTATTTGGACAGGCGAGTGTTTACAAGAAGCAGATTTGCAACGATAAATCATTCTTAACCCCCTGGATACAATTAAAGGATCATTCCACCATATTTAACTTACTGTATGACATGTATTAATTAAATGATTAAATAAGCATGAAGAGCAGTGTTATAAAAAGGTGAATTCTGTGTGTGTGTGTGTGTGTGTGTGTCAACACCAGTTAAGTAACCAGAGAATGATGTTCATGTTCATATTTCACATTCTGCACCTCACGATTTGCAATAACGTCAACACTCAGTACAAACGCAGGAAGTAGTGTGACCTTTAGCGAGCCAGAAAGACTTTTTGTCCCATGTGTCCCATGGATCTCTGACCATGATGTTCCTCAACTTTAACAAACCGACTGTTTAAGACGCCCAATCATAATCAGACCTTAACCTTAGCCCCAGTCACTGAAGTAACCATCAGTTCCTCTTTTAACTAGAGCTGCAACTAGTGATTAATCTGCATTACATTATTTTCATGGATTGTAGGGGAAAAAAAACGCCATTCACGCTAGTTTTGCTCGACAAACGATCCAAAACCTGAAGATTTTGGACAAACTTCCCATTCCACCGGATGAGAAAATGTGTCCAAACATTTGCTTGGTACTTTATGTTAAAGAAAAACAGCAGATCCTCATATCTAAAGGAGCTGGAACCATCAAATTTTTGGCTGTTTTTGCTTTAAAACGACTGAACAGATGAGTCGATTATCAAAAAAGTTGCAGATTAATTTACGGTTTATGGTTTCAGCTCTATCTCTAATCATCTGGATGATCTTTAACCAGTTTCCCCAAGTGGCAGTTGTTTCTAATCAAGGTAGCCGGTGAGGTTGCCATCTTTGTTTTGATTCAAAAACAGAGGCACATGCTTGGGAAAAGGGTTAAAAAAGTCTCTTATCATTAACCAAACTGATTATATTCTCGTCCAAATGGTTAAAAGAGTCGTTGAAGATGATTGAAAATGCTGTAAAATGACTTTCTGGGTTTTTTTAAACATCGCCGGGTTAATTATCTTTTAAATAAAATACATGAGACACACACCAAGGTATTTTAGAAATGATTTAAAGAGGGTTTTTGCAGAACGGCCCAATATCAACACTGCGTCTGTTGATAAGTTTTATACGTCAGCAGGCACAATGTCAAATTTGGAGAGAAATTCAAGGGACTGTGCACCACAAAAAAAAAAAAAAAAAAAAAAGAAAAGAAAAGAGTGCTGTTCTTCCAGAGCAAACAAAGATCAGGAATATTTTGTGACAGCAGGCAGTAAAAGGAGTGAACAGCCAACAAATCGGGGAGGAAAACTTCCAACATAAGAGCATGAGATAACGCAGATGGAAAAGGTCGGTAAATACATCCCGAAAACTTTTTTTTAATCAAACATGTCATCAGAGTTGCATAAAAAAAAAGTTTATTTACTCCTGCAAAAGTTGGAAGCATTTCTTCTCAAAGGGGACAAACAAGTGAGGTAAAAGTCCACGTCATCGGCTTATTGTTTATTTCTGCACGAGATAAGAAAGTTGTGTTAGCAATTTGACGAATCTTAAAGACGCTGAATCAAAAAAACAACAAATTCCTCTTATCTCATGCTCAGAAACACACAGAATAAACTTCTAGAGGGTCCTGATGTGTGATGAGATCTGAACTCGTCCGCTTTTAAAAAGGTCATTTAAAAAGCCTGCGGCACACACAGAGTTGATGTCATCTCCTTTTAAATAAACAAATTGTTTAATTTTCCAACTTTAGCCGGACGTACGGGAAGTTTTTCACTCCTTTTTTTTACATATCGAAGTAGAAAACAACATCAAGAGGGTTATAAATTAAAAAAAAACAAAAACATGTGCTGTAATATTGACAAAAATCGGCGCCAGAGGTACAAGTGGATGTAAGTGGTCGTTGCTTTTACACACACACACACACACACACACACACACACAGAAACACAAACACACACATGGTTACCGAGAAGACGAAGTATGCAGAATCCCAGTGGGAGTTTTCTTTCTTTCTCTTTCTTTTTTTTTTTTGGAGCTTTTAATTTTTCCTTTCTTTTCCCAGAGACTAACATCATGAGAGAGAGAGAGAGAGAGAGAGCATTAGTAAAGAGTGAGAGAGAGAGGCATTAGAGGAATGTCAATATGATTGGAGAGAGAGGGGGAGTGTGTGTTCGCTGTGCGTTCGACAACAATAGCTCTCCAGCCGTGTTGTTCCATGTGCATTCACATGATTCATTATTACCCCTGACATGTACCGCTGTGTGTATATATGTGTGTGTGTGTGTGTTTGTGAGAAAGGGAGAAGACAAGAAGACACACACACACACACAGAGTGATTGAGACGAAGAGACAGAGAAGAGAGAGAGAGAGAGAGGTGAAAGACGGAGGGGGATAAAGAAGGAGAGACAATTAGCCAGAGACAGAAATACACCATTGATGATGTGTGTGTGTGTCGAGATAGGGAGGGGGGGTGAGAGACTGAAGGGTGAGATTAGAGGGAGAAAGTGATAAAAAAAAGAGTCAAAAATAGCAAAAGACAAAATGAGAAAGTGATACAGAAACAGAAAAAGAGAAGGAGGCGGAAAAACAGGGACAGGAATGAAAATGTCACGCTTAATAAACTGTAGACTGTGTGTGTGTGTGTGTGTGTGTGTGTGTGTGGTCACCGAAAAAACACACACACACACACACACACACACAGAGGTCACTCTCCGACAATCCAGCGACTCCACGGCAACACAATACACTGTTAATTATTAGCTGACACTGAACAACTGCCACCTAAAAAACTATCACTTTCATCCTCAGAGAGACACTGCAGCCCTGACGTGAAACTCCAGGACCTTTCAAGGAGTTTCCAGAAATAAGTCCAAGCACTTCCATGAAGCTAAACCTCCTCCTCCTCTTCCTCCTCCTCCTCCTCCTCCCTGGTTTGTTGATGTTGTTTTTACAACAAATATGTCAAACTACTGCGTTTAATCATGTGAAGTGACTCATCTGTTTCAGGTTTTTTTAACACAAAAAAGGACCAAAGAATCCATCAATAAATGTTAAAATCTTGAAACAATGCCTCTGTGTTTTGGAGTAACTTATCTTTTATATGTTTTAAATATCAGCAGATCTTTCCTTGACTTTTTTTTCCGTCTGGAAACAAGCCTTCAATGAAAAGGAATTCAGTGACGGTGGAAGATATCAGAGAGATTTCATGCAACAAAAAAAAAAAAAAAAATGGAGCTTAAATGATGTTTTCTCATCAGGACAACAGAGCAAATATAAACAGATTCACTCTGGTCTGACGTCGAAGGATGCGAAGGTGTCCGGAGTTTCTATCTGTCTGTTGTGACACAGCTTGCTTTATTCTCACCTCAGTCAGGATGTTATCAGTTTGTTTGAGAGTTATGACGAATGCAAAGACTTTTCCCACAAAGAAACGAGACCTCTGCGCTTTTCAAAAACGCTCGTTTTACGCAAAAAAAAACACAAAACAAGTAAAGAAAATCCTTCTGTTAAATAATACTTTGCTTCAATCTCTCTCTGGTGCACGTAAAACACACTTTTTTGCATTTAAGCACTTTGACATCTGTGAAAAAGAAACAGAAATCTGCAACATTTAAGGGAATTAGAGACTTTTTTTTTTTATTCTAAACTGTCTCAGGAAATGTGTTTTTGCACACACAACAAAAAAAGCGAGTTTTCATGTAGAAGTGAAGCCTGAAACGAAGCTGTGACTGAAAGTTTGAGAGTTTTCCTTTTCAGATAAGATGATGTCAGCTCTCGTCTCAGGTCGGTTTTGTCTTTTTAACGTTAAAGATTTATAAAATAATGACATATTTACAGATGTGTTTCGCCTTTCTTTTCAAAATGGAGACTCACGGGGACGTCGCTTTGGTGTTTTTATTTAAAAAAAAAAAAGGTTAAACGGAAAAACGGTGAACGAGCAGGTGACAGGTAGACGTACAGCAGGTCTGCACACACACACACACACACACACACACACACACACACTCGCAGGCTGGCTGGTGAGACATAAAGTAATGGATTATGTGTATGAGAAGCTTTTCCATCACTAAAGTCAACAGAACAAAAGCTGCAGGTTGTTTGCTTTGTGTTTGTTTGCCGTCAGTGTCGCCGGTTTTTTGTTTTGTTTTTTTCTTTATTATTTTGCCAAAAACACCAAACTAATATTCATTTAGCAGCACAAACACACATCAAGCCTCCGCAGTCGACTTCAGGCAATATAAGTGAAATAAAGACTGATAACAAAACAGGAAAAAAATCAAGAAAAATAAAGTCAGTGAGCTTATAATAAATGTTTGCATGGATTTCATACAAATATCACCACAAAACTGTCATTTTCTGAAGGAAATATTACAAGAATATCATAGTGATGCAAGCAGAGATTAACTACCTCTAACTTAATAATAGGAACACTATTAAAATAGTACACAAATGTTGCCAGAATTCAACTCCCAGGAGAAATATTATCAGATTATTATACTGTTAACATGACCTAATGAGCCCATGTTGAAATCCTATTAAAAGAGTATATTATAGGGCTGTTTGGGTAAACTGTGACTCATTATAGGGCTCAATTGAGATCAAAATATATTAGAAAAGTCATTAAATGATCAATGATTATTAATGTCTCTTCGTCATCACAGTCATACTGTAAGTATCTGCTGTTAAATGACAGAAAATGAAACTTAAATCAGACATATTGCCTCTAAAACTATTACAGGAGCAGTAACAGATAGTATGAGTTGTTATTGAGTGTCTCAAACACACCTGAACAGCATTTAAAGATCATTAAAGTTGGAGCCACAGATTCACTTTAAATATCTGCTTAAAACTATAGAAACATTGATGGAAATGAAGCCTTTAATATTATAGAAATGTGTGTGTAAAGTCACTTTTATCCTCACAAACACACCGAGAAGTTCTTGAGAAATCTACTCAATCGACGCCGTCCTGTTCCACGATAGTTGTGGACACTTTTAAGGGGGGGGGAAACATCTTAAATAAGAAAAGTGATTAAAACATTCACCGACCTGGCGCTGGTGCAGTCCTGGTACAGCGTCTCGAAGTCCTTCCTGGAGATGAGCTTGCAGCGGTTCACGCCGGGCTGGATGGCGCCGAGCCCCCGCAGGACGCGCACCTGCTCCACGGTGCACACCACCGGCGAGATGTCCAGCCTCTTCAGCTTGGTGTAGACTGTGTGCAGCCCTCCCACCAGGTGCTTCAGGAAGAGGTCGAACACCTGCGGCAGGCAGATCAGCTCCTGGCCGTCCACGCTGAAACTGGCCACCTTCACGCCGTGCACCTCCACCAGCTTGCACTCGCTGCAAAGACCGGGACTGGAGGAGGTCTGCGCCAAGCCGGGAGAACCGGGGGTCAGGCCGGCTGTACTCAGCGAGCCGAGCCCGCCGAGCGGACCCAAAGCGGCACCGCCTCCGGACACCAGCGGGGCGGCGCCGCCGTTGCCCAAGCCGGCCAGCGCGCCTCCTGGTCCGGGTAGGAACGCGCTGAGCATGCTGCTGGTGAGCCGCGGAGACGGAGACAAGGAGTGCGAGTGAGAGTGGGAGTTGGAGTTGGTGTGCGCCGGGCTGGAGGTGCCGGTGGAGGCGACGGAGGTGAGGAGCGCGTCCGGTGCGGAGCGGTAGAGCGCGGCCGGAGTAGGGGCGCCCGAGCCCGGCGAGAGGAGCGGAGGAGAGCCGGGGAGTGACATGGAGGTGGTAGTGGTAGTGGTGGTGGTGGTGCTGGAAGAAGTGGAGAGTGGTGAAGGCGCACACACACTCTCTCCTTCTGTCTCTCCCGTCCACACACACTCACACACACACTTTCCTCAATCTCTTTCCAACTGGGAAAAACACTTGTGCCTCTTTTCTCCTTTTTTTTTTTTCCTCCCTCTGACTTTTTCCAAATTCTCTTTCTGTTTCTTCTCTTTCCTCCTCTTCTTCTTCTTCTCTCTATCCAGATTAGGCTCTCACTCTTGTTTTCCGTGCGTGGAAAGCGGACTGTCCGGTCTGTGCGTAAAAGCTACTGGATCGGACTCCAGGTCAGCCCCCCGTCCTGGACCCGCCTCCTTCCATACATGACCGACAGCCGACTGAGCCAATCACTGAAGACTCCCAGCAGGACTGAGGATATGATTGGTGAAGAGAGAGTGGGAGGACTTTATTACACCCCATTGATGTGTGTGAGTGTGTTTGTGTGTGCGAAGGGTATCGGTCAGATCTCTCGTTTTGCTGTTTCATAAACTTTCTCACGAGCTGCTTGATTCGCTTAAATGGGAAGTTTTTATTTTCCTTCATCCTCACTTTTTTCTTTTTTTTGGGGGGGGAAAGGGGGGCTCTGCAACCCCTTGCCCCGTGCACGCGCGCATGTGTGTGTGTGTGTATCCATGTGTGTGTGTGTGTCCAGTAATGGCTCACATGCGAGCTCTGGTGGCGAGAGGGACGCATGTTCTTCACACACTGACCGCTGATCAGTGAACAAGTGGTCATTTAAAAAAAAAAAAGAAGAAGAAGAAGAAGAAGTGAGGAAAGGAGGGATTAGATGGGAGGGAGGAAAGAAAGAAAGAGAGAGGGAAGGAAGTGAGGAAGGATGGAAATGAGGAAATGACACGAGGAGATAATTTATATGACAAAAGAAGAAGAAGAAGAAGAAGAAAGGGATTAAATGGGAAAAGAATAAGAAGAGAGATCATTGTGTAGCACCAGAGAGAATTAATTACTAGTGTGTGTGTGTGTGTGTGTGTGTGTGTGAGCGGTGAAATGGGATTGAGTGGTGTGGATTACAAACAGATGAGGTTTTATAATCCCATGTAATCTCATTACACAGGGAAACCCTGACTGACTGACTGAATGAATGAATGAATGAAAGAGAAAGTTGACTGAGTTTAACATTCAAGTTAGTGTCATAAAGCTTCACAGTCGTGTCTAATTCACTTCTGCTTCACGTAAAGGTACAAATTCTCGGTTTTTCCTGGTAATATTAAAGGACAAGTTCACAGTTTTCCAAGTCTGTTGTAAAACAACGGTCAGGTGCCCATATTTACAATAAAACCAGTTTGCTTACTGTAATCATTCCTCCTCTTCATACTGGACATTAATACAATGCAAGTGATGCGGGACAAAATCTACAGTCCTCGTTTTAAGAAGAAATATTTAAAAGTTTATCTGAAATGAGGCAAGTTGATATCTTCCAGATGCAGAGTGAGGGTGCACGGAGATGGGAAATAAGTCTAGAGAGACGAGAACATGAAGAACAACTTCATCAGGGTCGTCATAAAACACATTACAAACACCACTGACAACCAATCATATACATCCAGACACATATCAGCCAATGGGGCGTCTACAGAGATGGTTTGGATGTATGGTCATGTGGTTTCAGGCCAATCGTTGACCAAGAAGGGACATGGGTGACGCCATATTTGGTCCATTAACCAGAAAGGTGCGACTACAGGGTGGTATTTGAGGTTTTTGTTCATCCAAAAAGTTGATATCTTCCAAAATTATAATGTTTTTAGTATAAAACTTCCCTGTTGAGCTGCAGTGGAAGGATGTTCATTGAATTTTGTAATAAAACGACTTTGTAGAATAGGTAATTACTCCATAAAGCACCACTTTTGTATGTAGAATCTATGATCCACACATTTATTAAGGTGGACGGATGATGCTTTTGTGATTTTCTGTTATTTTTATGCTGTTATGATGTCGGATATCGATGTTAAACATGATAAACAAGTTCCAAAACTTGAGATTAAAGTCTGTAGAAATGCTTCCTGCAGGTCAAAAGCTGCACTGAACGCTTCGTTTGCAACATCTTTTTCTACTTTTCCAACGTCAGAGAGTCACGTGATTGGTTGCTAAGGTTGTTGCTAAGGTTTTCCCATGTGTTGTCGTTGCATATTTCGGGGTCCTTGAAAAAAACAGGAGCTAAAACGGCCTGTTTGAGACAGAGACTGAACCGAGTGAGATTAAAGAGCCAGTTTAAGATAAATAAATAGTTTTTTTTTAGCAGTAAACAATGCAAAAAACATTCCCATACAGCCCCAGAATATAAATATAGACCTTTAAATGTGCATGAATCGTCCCCTTTAAAGGCAGCAAAAGTTGGTCCCAGGCTTACTAAAACGAGAACAAACTGCTGTGTCTGTTAAAGAGCCGTCTATGTATCTGCTACTATTATGATATTGGTTGTTTTAGTCATTTTAGCCTCTCAACTGTGAGAATTTGAGGCTTTTCTGTGTCATAAATGACAGTAAACTGAACATCTTTGGATTAAGAAGGTAGAACAAGACATTTGAAGACGTTACCATGACCATTTCTGATATTTTATAGACAATAAATGAAAAAATAATCATCAGATTCATTGATAAATAAAAAAGGTTGTTAGCTGCAGCCTTGGTCTGTTGTTTGTGTCATTACTACTCAATGATAAGAGCATCTTTCCTTGCTGGAGAGGAGACAGGTGAAGGGGGGGAAAAAAAAGGAGGTCAAGGAGATATGAAAAGGTGAGAAAGTGGCAAAAGCAAAGGTAAGACAAAGTAAGAAAGAGTAGAAAAGGATAAAGAGATGGAGGGAGGAGAGTCACAGAGACATGAGGGCAATAATTTGTCTCTCAGGGCTAATAATGATCAAACTGATGCCGGACTCGGAGAGAAAGACGAAGAGGGAGACAGAGAGAGATGAGGTCTTAGTGGAGGTGAATATCTCTCAGCGGGGTTATAATGACCGATATGAACTTGGGAGTTGGACTTTGGGATGAGAGAGCGAGAAAAAGAGGAAGAGGAGCAAACAGAGAGAGAGAGAGAGATGAGGGGGGGGTAAAAAAAAGAGGGAGGAAGAGGTGACAAGAGAGGGAGAGAGGACAGAAGTGGAAAAACTTGTCTGCAGAATCCCCCCGAGAGGAAGAGTCCGATGTTCTACACAAAAGGCCATTTTGCTTTCTTTTTTTTTTCAACCCATTAAATAACTCAACCTGCCACATGTCGGTACAGTTTTTCTCTCCGGGGGGTAAAAAGACGGACAGAAACTTACCAGCATGATGAGACTTAGTTTCACGCGACGATATTCCTCCAGAAATGTTCGTTTTGCAACATTGTGCTTTCAAAATAAGTTGAAAAGTATACTGAAACAGTTTGAAGGTTTATCAAAGAGACGCTGTTGAAGCTGCTGCAAAACTTTTAATGTGAGAGAAAAATAATGGTTCAGAAAGTGACTCAAAACTAAAAACTCAGCAATTTCCCAACACTTAAGTTAATTCTATTTCAAATGTATTAATACTTAATCACGTTGCTTTGTTTCAGCGCAGTCTTTAGGTTGCTTTTCCATCATCCTTCATGGACTAAAAGATAATTATTGATTGCGAGGGGCACGAGGTTTAACTTTCCTCGGGACATTTTTTTGTCAGACTGCCAAAAATAATTGTGTACGTGCGCTCGTTCTCTATCGCTCGCTTTTTCTCTTTCATAAGACACACGTCTGCACACACACACACACACACACACACACACATATATACACACACACACACACATAAAGAGCCTGAGTCTGCAAAATGTTACTGTACTGAATCTGCATTTCCTGACTTGCCTGAAACCGGACTTGTGTCATGATTTTTTCCCTGATTTCTACATTTTATTCTATTTATAGACTACTTAACTATACATCTGAGACCTAAATTAATTAATATGTAAAAATAGCATTTGATAGACTGTCACAATAAGGTTTTCTGTGCTGACAGTCACAAACAAATCAGTTGGACAAGCTGCGGCTAATTTAGCTTATGAGTAATGTTCATGTCTTGATGACACATGCATGTAAAAGGGGAGAGATGGCATTAAATAGTTAATATTTCTCTCACTCATTTCAAAGTTTAATGTTTGTATTGATTACAGAACATCTTATTAACTAAACTCAACTGTTACTGACACTTTGGTTCCTCTTTTTTTTTTTTAAAAAAAAGGACCAGATGTTTTAATTTGCTTTTGGGAGGAATTTTACCAACAGTAATAAAGTTGTTTAATTAAAACAGCAGGTCTGAACAACAATCACAAATTAGCGAATACCACCTAATGCTTGAACACCACCACTACTGCTGCTAGGCAACAATGTGTACAGCTTGAAGTTGAGGGTTGCCAGATCATCAGGTCGAGTATCCTCCACATCCTGCTCTTTCACTCTTTCTCATAATAGCAATATTATATTATAATAACAATATATTATATATAATAGCATAATAGTGATAATAGTTGTTTTTTTTTGCAGAAAACACAGAAACCTGGCAACTCTGCAGAGATCTGGTTAATATTACATGGAGTTAGATTGTTTGAGATAAAAGTATTGATAGGGACAATCCAGCAACATGTCCAAACCTAAATCTACACCCATGATTGATTGATCATTTGTAAAAAAAAATAAATAAATAAATAAATAAAAAGTTGTCTGAGCACTTGTAGAGGAGATTATGATTGTGCTTGTGAACAATAAGTGAATTTCCATCCAGCTGTTTTTATTTGAATTGCGCATCAAAGAATCTGAATGGAAACGCAGAAAATGTGAAAAAAACAACCCTCAAAGTATCACAAATTAGTTTTTTTGCTTTGGTGAAGTAGAAAAGTTGCTGCATTGATAAAAGCAAAATGTGACAAACTGCAATGGAAACAGATTTGTCGAATAAATTATGACGTACGTGAAGCATGTTTCCGCTCCACTGAAGAAATACATTAAACTAACATAAATGTTATATTTCCATCATGTTTTCTATGTTATTTTTCACAGTTTGAGGTTTGACTGCTGCTCTTTTAGTGACATCATCTTGTTGCACCTGCTTCTTCTGAAATGGTTCAATGGCACCAACTGGAAAAATAGCACCGCAGCTGTTTTTGAATTTTTTTTTGCTGATATTCTAAAAATATGATTAAAATTTTGTTTTGTATGGAAACCTAGATAGTGATAGAGGTCTTAACAGGCTCACTTGGTTCCACGTGAACCAATACGTATTGTGTCATCATCATCAGCGGAGAGGTGCAAGAAAAACGATATTTCGTTAGCTGCAAGTTAGGAAACGTTAGCATGCTGACGTTAGCATTCAGGTTAAAGCGTAGCAAGTGTTTTTCTCTCTTCTTGTTATCATTTGGACAGGTGTCCTCGATAAGGTTAGCATGATAGCGCTACAACAAGACTGTGAAGTGTCCAAAGCTTCTTTAAAAGCAGCATTGTTTTAACAGTCAAGAGCTAGACATGACTAGCTAGCATATTTGTCATCATTTCATTTGATCTGTTTTGTGCAAAGTTGGATCATACTGACTGCAGAGTATCCAAAGAATTATGGTTCACTTTTAACTGTCAACAAGTAAAATAAGAGGACTAACCAGCATTTAGCATTTTAGCATTTCATTAAGCTAACGGGGAAAAAGCAACGGCGTCATACTGGCGGAGAGAAACGTTCACACGGATATCAGTAGCTTGCTTGTTGCTTAGTCATCATATTGAAGAATTCAGTGGGGAGGTGCTTTATTGGAGCAATTCAGTGTTTTCATGGAAATTACACGACGTAATGTTGAAATCTTTGTTTTTGCTTTCACCGTTCAAACATCCAGCATGGTGTTCCTCTCCCACTGTTATCTCTGTTTATCACTCTTTCCTCCTGAAAACCACATAAGCGACAGCAGGGAGGGGAAATAATGTCATTTATCAATGAAGAGAAACTCCCAGGGTGGCTGTAGGATGTACAGTGTCACTTGACAATGATGTATGTTTGAGGAAAGTTACCTGGACTCTGACTGAACTAAAGGAGGTAACAGTAAAGTTTGACAATGATGTATAAATAGAGTGATTGGGTTTATTGTGGATTAAGAAACATGTTTCTCTTAGCTTACTTTTAGTCGGTGAAGCTAAAACTAAATCACATTTCTCATAATGACAGAATAAATGAAGGTTTTCTGCTGTGGCTGGCCGTGGTTCAGCGAGTGATTTTCTCCATTTTAGCCAATCACTTCATCCTGTTTTTGATTACAAGTGATTTCTATCAAGTCAGCTGATAATCTTCTACATTGGGAACTAAAGCTCCATTATAATGATTGTTATCATAAGTCTTTGTGAATGTTTCAGCCTCCTTGTCTCACAAACAGTGAGGGAGAAAAAAAAAAGGCTCCTCAAGTAAAAAACTTTGGATTTTTGAGATTTTTTTACTGATGCTTTAGAAACCCAAGAGCATAAAAAGCAGAAGACAAATATCCATTGTTTCTACTATATATATATATATATCTGCTGAGACTGTCCACACCAGGAAAACAGCAGCATTGGTAATTTATTTAAAAACTTCCAAATAAGGGGTGCAGGTTGTTGCCTTTAACGCTCTGGAAACATCCGCCGATACCTAAAGCGAACGCTAGCTTAATGGGAACACCTGGAGAGAGCAGCAGGTGAGCCAACCGTCAATCACAGCTGTCAATCAACGCCCACACGGCAGACATCAAAGTTACTACAAGTCTTTAACGGAGCAATTATTTTTCAAAATGACCACCAGCACGCTTATTAGAGGGCTTAAATTTAGCAAGTGAGACCATAATGACTGGTGGAAAAAAAAAAATGATTGACTTTCTAGAGAGAAGTTGACACTTTGTGAACGGGAGTCGGTCGGAGCATCTACTGGCCGTCGTTGGTATCGCACTTTAACTTCCACACTGGCGTCACCCTCAAGCCGCTTGGTGAAAGGCCGCGATTTGTGGCTGCAAAACACTCACGTTCATGGGACGTACGGAGGAAAGAAAGGGGAAATAGAAAGATAAGATAAGGAAAGGGAAATAGAGAAAGAAAATGATTGAAAAAGGGAAGAAAAACAATAGAAAGAAAATAAAAATAGAGGGAATAAAAAGAATAAAAACTACTAAAAAACAGAGAAAAGAGAGTAAGAGGGAGAATATTTTAGACTCAAGTGTTAGGTGACATTGGTCTGCAGGCTTTTTATAATTTTCTTTTTTTTTTTATCCACTTTGGGACAAAAACATGAATGAGAAAGAGCCGCAGGCTGTGTGAGTGTGTGTGTCTTTTGAAACTCTTGTGTCACACACACACACACACACACACACACACACACACACACACACACACTGCCGCTGTATCTGAGCCATCACTAGAGGCCATCAGGATTTATTTAGCTTTTATTTATACAAGCTTAAAGTCAAACCATCCATCTCACACTCAATAGCCCCCAGCTTTCATTACAGTGTGTGTGTGTGTGTGTGTGTGTGTGTGTGTGTGTGTGTGTGTGTGTGTGTGCGGGCAGCAGATGACATTGCGTGCATGTAAGCAAGTTTGTGTTTGTGATGATATACAGTAATTCTGAAATGACGTGTGTGTGTGTCTGTGTGTCTGTGTGTCTTTTCCCATCATCCTCGCTACCTCCAGCGATGATGTTGACGACGGCGGCGCAAGTTGTGTTCTTTAATAATCTAATTCAATAACACAATTACTAAGTGTCAAACTGCAGATCGAGCGTCTCGAGGCTGGACGGAGTGACGGCGCCGCTTCGTTTCCACACAAGGAGCTTTTCTTTCTTTTTCTTTTTTTTTTTTTTTTTTAACAATCATCAGCTTAATTACAACTCAATAGACACACCAAATACTCAATACTCTTGTTTAATGCTCACATGAGGTGGAAAATAGTTTTATCGATAGTAATGTAATTTGTGATTTAATAATTTTGTTCCTTACGGTGAAATATCATGAGAAAGATCACATTTATGAGATGATCAGTTCAGTATATCATCACCACAGAGAATACTATATTGTGTTTGGTTAGAGAGTGTACATTATTTCCAGATAACTGCGCTGTTTTTCATCTGCTATTAAGCTATCGTTCTGCTATATTTATACCAAATCTAACAATGATAGATAGTGTCTAAACAATGTTTCCATTTAAAAATGTATTGCTCCAAATATAAATAACAAGACTAAGAGTCTACAGCCATGCTAGCTGCTCTGTGAGGCTATATGTGAGGCACAGTGGTGCTTTGAGCTAAATGCTAATGCTAGCATGCAAATTAGCATAGTGTGTTAGCATGCTGACATTTCCTAACTTACAGTAAACACATAGTGCAGCCGAGACTGGTGGGACTGTCATTGGTTTTGCAAGTATTTAGTCATAAAGCATTATTGGACAAATCTAAATTTTGACCTGATAATGGCGCTCACTGAAAGTTCAGGGATCATCAGGTCATTGTTCAGGTGAGGTGTTACTTCCTGCTTCGGCATTTCAGCCTGTCGCACCTCCATCGGTGCCCTGAGGTCAGTTGAAGGGTCGTCAGCTGGAAACCACCAATCACCGATGTTTCACCCCCTATTCCAGTTATATGTAGAGCAATGCCTTCAGTGGAATGGCTAAAAACTCTATTGTGGATTAAACCTTGCTTAAATTAAAGAAATTGAATTATTCATACACTATATATTTATAGATTATATATAGATTGATTTATGCAACACAAAACAGACTAAAACTGATCAAATTGTCAAAGTTTCAACAACTGCTATTGCGCTAAATGATGGCTGAGATGATGAACTAAATCTAACCAACTGGGCTTAAATTGAGAGTGCAAAGCCCAGTCGTCCAGTGCCAAAGTTTTGTATTGTGAATTTTATGTAGCGAGGTGGAAATAAGGGTGTGGAGATTGAAACTCATCCAACTATCGTGTTGAATTGGAGTTCACAACCAGTCACAATCCAACAGTTCATTTTTGTAACCTTAACCAAGTGTTTTTGTTGCCTAACCAAACCATAACCATAGAACATTTCCCATAAAAACAATCTTTTTTAAAACATTATTGACACAGTTGTCATGCACAGAAATCACTTTACAAACGTTGGTATTGGATATTTAAAAAAACTTTTTTTTGTTGAATGTAATTAAGGGTTTTGCAGAATCATCCAATATCCAATGTTCTGTTTGGCAATTGGGTTGTAGTACTAATTTATGTCTGACCTTTACTGTGGACCATATTATGGATATCTCTTACGTATATATCTTATAGATGTATCTTTAGTTGTATTATTATGGGCAATACAGCAAATCAAAAAGCAGGGTTTCTAAAAGACAATAATGGATATACAGGACTGTTGCATCAACACGAATAAGTATCTTAAACGATTGGGTGTTTAACTCAATGGATTCGCTAAAAACCTTCACATTTTATTTCATTTATAAAAGGTTTTTCCAGTTTTTCAATTTAAATTTTAATACATAATGATAAATATCAATATTATGGTATAAAATTGCAGGTCTTTGTGTATTATAATGTGTGTTCCATTAAGAACATATTGAGTGATATTTAAAGAGCTTAAGTCAGTTACAACTACAAAACTACAAAAACGAGCTACATTCATGTTTTCCTGCAGTCTGAGTTTTTTTTTTTTTTTACAAATCATCTTAAAAGTTTGAAATCAGAAATAAACCTTGAGACAGAAAGGGACAGACATTTTATACCATAAAAAATGTTCTTGGGCAATATCTAGTGTGGAGTAATAAAGCCCGAGCTCGTTCCTGTTTCCACTTCTTTCTGTCCCCATCTCTCTCTTTTTTTTCCCTCCGTCCCCCTCTGTCCTCCACCTCTCCTTCCCTCTCTGCCCTTCATCCCCCCTTCTCTTTATCACTCCGCTCATAAAACCTGCTCATCCAGAAAGAACAGAGTTTAGAGGAGGATGGTGGAGAGAGACGGCAGGAGAGTTTGAAGGGGATGAAAAGGGGAGAGAAATGAAAGATGGAGGGATGGAGTGGACGAGGAAGGAAAGAGGGGAGAACAACGAAAGAGAGATGGGAGAGCTTGAGAAATAAAAAGTGAGAGAAGGAAGAAAGGGAAGATAGAAGGATTGAGATGCTTTACAGACAGAGGGAGAAAGAGATTGATGGAGACATGAACACAGAAACAGCATAAAAGGCCATTTTGCTCTGTGCAGTTTTGGGATTTCCTAGATAAAAGTTGACGTGTGACAAAACATCGTGAAATTTCTGGTCTTCAATCCAAGACAGTAGTCTTAGATGGCACTGTGAGACATGAGCACTGATTCAGAGTTTTGGAGACCAAAGACTTACCTTACAAGGCAGCTGGATTCACAAGATCACATGAGAATCCATCTTATCAGGCTTCAAGTTATGTTCTTGTGGCCGAACCATCAGTGGTTCAGACCAATCGGCATCCTATGAGGAGCTACTGGGAGCTACGGGTGTGGTTTAGGTGTGACAACAGCCCATGATAGATGGTGATAGACAGGTGGTTCATCCAATCATCTGCCAAGTATTTTTTGAAAGTGCCTACCCTTTTCCAAACAGTTTCCAAGGACGACTTCTCAGATAGTTCTGTCTAACAACCAATCTGGCGTGTCAGGTTAACCAAAGACAGCCTGCGTCAAATTTCAAAGACCATCAGAACCATCTGAGAATTCGTCCTTGGAAACTGTTTGGAAAAGTGTAGGCACTTTCAAAAAATACTTGGCAGATGATTGGATGAACCATCTGTCTATCACCGTCTATCATTAGCTGTTGTTACACCTAAACTACACCCGTAGCTGCCAGTAGCTCCTCATAGGATGCCGATTGGTCTGAACCGCTGATGGTTCGGCCACAAGAACATAACTTGAAGCCTGATAAGATGGATTCTCATGTGATCTTGTGAAATCCAGCTGCCTTGTAAGGTAAATCTTTGGTGTCCAAAACTCTGAATCAGTGCTTATGTCTCACAGTTTCACCAAATCATGCTAACGTTACAAAGCTATTTTGGTAACTGAGTACCAAAGTCTGAAATACTCTTATAATATAAGTCAACCAATTCTTCCAGTGCAGGCTTACAGCTCAGCTGTTTGGCAAAATATTGTTTAGAATAAGTGTGAAAAAAGTGCAAAATCTCTAAATAAAAGCTATTCTGGTGATTCAACAAGTGGCTTAATCAGACATGCAGGCCTCCAACCCCAAATACAACCCCGACTTCTAGAAATTACATTTATTTGGGACAGCAAATACGTTTTGTATGTGACGTAATGCTGACTGAATTACATTTCCTAGTAACACAACAATGATATGTCGTTAATTAACATATCTCGCAAGTTGCAAAAATGTTGATAATGAACATATATCAGGCAACAATGTAATCTGCAAAAAAAATGAAGTAATATATCACTTTAATTTCTAGGAGACAGGGCTGCCAAATCAGGTGGATTATGGAGTGCAGAAGATACAGTGGATGCTAGCCTTTGTTTGCTGGTGTCCTCTGACAGGGAACAAGGAATCAGAGGCCTCAAAGGCAGAAACAATAGTTCAGAAGATGTCAGGATGTTCCAGCTGGCAGTAGTAATTGCCAGCCAACAACAACACCGTCCCTGGTGCCCAATGAGAAGGCAGCAGTCCCAGCTCAGAAGCTAACTGCACTGGGACAGTCGAGAAACTGCCTGGGGAAATACCTCTCATCTGAGATTGGCTCAAAGTTGATTAAGCTGCAGCACCAAATGATGGCAAAGACCCAGAAAAGTGGAGCTGGAAAACAGTCGTTGGGGCAGATTCATGATTAAAACTGTGTGGAGGACAAATTATATTCATCAGATTTATAAAGCTGTGTGTACGCATAGATCTGTGCTCTAAATCTTAGAAATGTTAACATTATAAATACCAGTTAATGTGTGGTTTTTATGCATATGCACCATTTATTAGGGTTGTGTACCTCTCCCTCTGTGATGGGTCAACAGTTAGCTAGATCCGTACAGTACAGAAACGATACAGACAAATTTGTAACTATGTGATACGCTGCGATAAAAAGCTGATTGCATTCAGCTGTAATTAGCATTCAATATTTTTACTTTTTGAATAATAAATGTGACATACATAAACCATGATATACTTCTTAATATCTTACTCCAAATCCTAATACTACTAAGTAATACTAAATACTCCAGATAGTACGTCTTCAGCCACACTAACAGTAGTAAAAATCAACTTTTTAGCCAAGGTAGTTTTTCACTAAAATGCTGCTGACTGTGTGCTCTTTCCCTCAGTTTCTGGGTCAATGTCATCCCTCTGAAATAGTTTTTTTTCAATAATGCTGTAAATAAAACAGCTCTTACCTTCAGTAACACTTTTGCCTTCAACCAAGAGGAGCTATGGGTCATTTGGAAGTAGCGTTAGCTGCTAACGCTTGGGTTGAAGCTCCTCGCGGTAACTTTTTTGTCAGCGCACACATCACTTTCATAAATTAGTAGCAAGACGTGTGGTTCCCCCGGCATATTTCATGATACCAACATGTTTTCAAGACTGCAAATGTAACCATAAGGCAGCAGTGTACACGGTGGTACCGACATTACGTAGCATCATTACGAAATGTAGCAAGCTAGCACACGCACAGGCTACAGGCACAGCGCAGAGAGAGAGGGGGGGGTTTCTGACATTTTTTTCTGAATTTTGTGAAGAATTTGGGTTGGAAATGCATACATTTTCCATGCATATCAGTTAATCTTTGCACCTCTACAGTTTATATATCTAACCCCAGGAGACACAAGCTGGGCGACTAAAGCAGGTGAGTCAGCAACAGTTAGAAATGTGAAAACCTGGCTGATGTAAAGTGATGAGATCATGCACGATAAAGTGACAAAAAATCTTGCAAACACAAAAATTTATGATGAAGAAAATAGCAACAAGGAGAAGCGGCAAACAAAAAAAACACCAGGATCGTTTTTTTTTCTTCTTTCTATCTACATCATTGCACTTATTGATCGCACAATCAGACATGCTTCAAAATGGATACTGTACAGTCCGACACAGATTGTGACCAAGATTTTATTAGACCCATCTCGCACAGCGTGACATGCAATGAACCTGCAAATTTGCTGTTATTGCACAGTGTGTACGGGCCTTAAGAGACAGAAAAAGGGAGCGAAATGGAGGAAGAGAGAGAGAGACAAAGAGACATAAAAAGAGAGATTAAAAGAGAGAGAGAGAGAGAGAGAGAGCAGGTCTCAAGGTGACTAGTCATTGTCCTAATTCCTCTTTTTAAAACAGCTAAAGAGGCCAAAAACACAACTCTCCCTCTCGTTCTCTCATTCTCTTCTTATATCTCTCACTCATCCTTTTTCTCTTGCCGCCCCTCCTCTCTCCCTCTATTCCTTCCATCTTCACTAAAAGAGGCTAAAGACATCCCCTGTCTCCCTCTCTCTTTCTTTTTTTATATTTAACTTGTTCTCTTTTAGCATTTACACCCTGCATCCCGATGCTAACCCCCCCCCCCCCCCCCCCCCCCTCCCACCCCCCCTCTCTCACTCTCTCTCTCTGTTCCTGTCGTCTTTGCCAGCAGCGATGTCTTCAAACTCTGATTGATGATGGTTGCCGTCGGTTACCGTTGTGTCCTGCTTTCTGTTTTTACCAAAATACTCTCTTTCTCTCTCTCGGTCCCCCCCCTCTCTCTCTCTCTCTCTCTCTCTCTCCAAAAAACTTTTCAACATTTTTTTTACGCTCCCTCTGTGAAAGTCAACTGCCCCCCTACTGAGTCGTGGTGTGTGTTTGTGTGTATATGTTCAAAGTGGTGCAACGACTGCTGAAGCCTCCTAACAGCTTCAGCTGAACTGTAGAATGCATTATTGACCAGAGAGAGGACTGTGGGTTTGTCCTCTGTCACTTATAGTGTACTTGCTCCACAAAGTGATCACTTCACAGCCGGTATGGACAGGAGGAATAATTACAGCAACCGATACATTTGGTGCCGTGACCCGGATTACACAAAGACACTATTGATACAGATGAATCAGTTCACATAGATAATCACTCTGAATGTCAATATAATTATAATTAGTATTAACGTCTATCTCAGGTCAGCTATACATTATTATTTACAGGTTTCCATTAAATAGTCACACACTCACCTGAGGGATACAAGCCCGGTCTGACTTGTTCCCCCGGTGATGCTTTATAGCTGCATCGTTACCTTGGATACTATGTAGCCAAGTATTAAATATTAAATATAAGATAACAGCATAAAATAATGAAAATAACACAAATATATACACCTTACAACTGTTAAACAAAGGTAAAATTACTGACAAAATTGTATTCTATATTAAAAGATTTTGCTGTTAGACATAGTGACCATTTAAAGCACAATTAATATATTTAATGTAACATGCAAGAGGCAGATGTTACACAACCGATAACTCTTTCAACATACATACAGTGAATTTTACACACATGGCATAAAGAAACATGCTGCGAATACAGGAAACACAAGCAAATGCAGAAATGCTGAAAGTCAAACACAACAGAACAAAAGCCAGGTGGAAACACTGTATTTTTTATTAATCCTGTGTTAATTCTTTGTTAATTCTGTGTTAACTCACACTTCAAGCTAATCCTACAACATCTGTGCTCACACTAAATATTAACACAGAACCCCTGAACACCTTCTTCTTCTTCTTCGTCTGGATTTCCAGTAGACTAGATGCGTTGTGGCACATTGCTGCCGCATCAAGTGCAGCCAGATTGTTGGTTGTTATGGTAATTAATCAAGCATTGTGAACCCCCTCAAACTGCATGTGAAACGACAAACGATCTGGCAGAAATCAGGTGGGGGCGACCAATTTGGGGTTGAAATCAAGCTAAATCCATAGTGTCTGTCCGTGTCAAATCACAACAAAAGACAACAATAGAAGAACCCGGGTGGAGCTAAAAACTGGCTCATGTTAATAGGTACACGGCCAATATCACCAATAATATCTGAACCATGCAATCAGACTGTTAAAACTAAAAATGTTTAAATATTAGTAATGTTTCCATTAGATTCGCAAGATCATTTTAAGTGAACTTTTGAAATGTCGCAAAAAGGAACTTCAACTGGTTTGAAGCGAATAAAAGTATAGGCTTAAATAATCCACCAGTAAACAGAGTAGAAGAAGAAGAGGTTACCAACCGGAAACAAAACAAATAGTGATATTGTCTTGACAAGTGAAAAATTGAGAGAGGGCGGAAACAGCTGATCAGTCACGTGAGTTAAATATTCGCTACGTGATTATTTATTCAACATTACCATTTCCATTACCCATTTTGCGCATAAACTCTTTTTCGACATTTCCAAAATCCATCTCAGGCGAGCGTTTTTTTTAAATTTTGGCGTTTCCATTAAGCTTTTTTAATGCGATACGAGTGGTTTCTGTTGCATTGTATAAAATTTAAAGTGCTTCTGTATTTGCAGCACATTCCTTTGAGACATGTACAGTATGTAATGTCAAATTAGTTCATGTGTTTTTTAATTTGCTTAATTTGCAGTGATTTTTTAGTGTAGTTTTAGTGGTTTTTAATGTCAGTCCACCACTTCTGGTCCATACTGAAATATCTCAAAAACTATTGGCTGGATTGTCATTAAATTTTGTACATTCGTGGTCCCAAGAGGATTAATCTTAATGACTTTTTGACCCCTTTACTGCTCATTTAGCGCTACCAGCAAGCCCTTATTCTGTGAAATATCTCAACATCTAAAACATGTGTGAGCACAGTATTTTGAACAGACATTCATGGTTCCTAGTAGATGAATCCTAATAAATTTGCTGATCCCTTGACTTTTCCTCTTGAACCACTATGGAGTTGACATTTGTGGTTTTAATTAAAAAGTCTCAACAACCTTTGGATGTATTGCCATGAGAGTTGGAACAGACAACTTTAGAACAGATCCCTTTAGTGGTAGCACCATCATCAAGTCAAAATTTAAATTTCTCCAAAATACTTTGGTTTATAACCAAATATCTCCCAAACGACCAACATTCCCATCGGTCTCAGCTGTACTTTGTGGTGGTTAGAAAATTTAAACCAGCTAACACACAAGACCAAGAAGTGAACAGGATAAATATTATGCCATGTTAGCATTGTGTTGTTAGCATGTTAGCATGTTGTTTTGTTTTTTTAATGTATCAGTGCGCTGAGCTCCTTCGGTCAACCTTATTGAGTTTCATATTTTTCATGCAGTATTTAAAAATAAACAATTTTAGCAAATCCCATCTGCTGCACTGTTATCGCCCTGAGGCTAATTTCAGATTAGCCAATGAGGGAGAGCTTTGAACAGGTTCACCAATGAACAGGCCGAAGGCAGTTTGTTTTTAATCTTTTATTTATTTATTTATTTATTTGAATGGATACCTGGAAACTAATTCTGCATGAGGATTTAATTAGTACTGTACTGATTTTTCTTCTGGTGTTAGTTTTCATCAGTTTTTAAATGTTAAAATGCTATTTATTTGTCTAACCGATTATTTATCTACTATTTAAAATGTTCTGTAGCGTGTTGTAGCGGTCTTCCTCTTTTTTTCTTTCTATCTTTCTCATCCTATTTACTGTATATCTTACTCGCTCGACTACCATTCCTCCCACTGCCTCACTTTTTATCCCTCCCTTCTTCCTAGATAGATAGATGGATAGATAGATACTGTGGTTGGTTCATTAATGGGGAGCTTTATTGAATGTGTTTTTTAATGTTTATTTCATTATTAACATATAATCAGTGCCATCAATCACTGTGACAGCCACCTATTGTCAGCCTGGCTGTCACACCACACCGCTGTGTGTGTGTGTGTGTGTGTGTGTGTGTGTCTGAGAGAGAGAGAGACAGAAGGAGAGAGAGAGAGACGGTGAGTGAATGGTGTATTTGACGCAATTTCAACTAGGTGTGTAAAATCAATAGTTCTCCTCTTAAGGCGAAGGGCGGAGGAGACAAGGGAAGAGACGACGCAAGGAGCAAAGGGAATGAGGAAAGAAAGAAATGAAGGAGAAGAGGCGGAAGAAAGGATGAAAACACGTAGGGAGGGAAGGAACAATGGCGTAGAAAAAAAAGTAGAGAACGAAAGGACAAAGGAAGGACAGAAAGAACACTCGATGGAGGGCAAAGTGAGAGGAGCAAATCAATTTAATTTAAATTTAGCTGCACTACTGTGTGGTACAAATGCAAACAGCAGTGTTGTAAAGGTCAAAGGTTATAACTACGGTTGAGCTTCAGTATTGATGGAATAAAGGAAAAATTATTTTTGCACACCCGAAAGAGTTGCAACGTTTCAGTAAAGTTATATTTCTTTAAACAAATGTTATATAGAAAAAACCCTACAGCAACAAAACTCCTAGTAGGACAAGAGATGAAGACAACTGCATCTGAGAATAAAACGACATAACTCACTATATTAAAGCTGGTTGTGTTGGTTGTGCTGTGTTAGTTACTTGAAAATTTTAATTATTAACACATAACATATTACTCCTTAAAACGATAACCCCATTTATTTGCTAATTACTAAACAGCAAACATAATTACTTACATTACTTGTTACCTTAGTTTCGTTACTCCGCCATCAAGTCCATCAAAGGTGCCTTTTAAACAACGTCAAAGCCTCCACACGTTCCATCTTCTGTGTTTAACAGGTGTAGAAAAAGAAAAGGAGACGTTGCGGTTTAACAAACAGCCAGTCTACAGTTTGGAGGACTTTGCAGACTATCAGCTAACAGCTAGCTTAATGTTAGTGACTGCATTAAGTCCCCAACTAAAACTTCTCCAACTCTTATCAGTGACAAACGATAGCAAGCTAGCTAAGACAATACATGTAAATAAGACAACTTTGGAGTTACCTACCTAGACTTGCATTTCTGTTCTTTTAGTTGCAGCCACCACATTAAGCTAGCATGTACCGGACCAGTCTGTCCACTGAACACATAGAAGTGATATCAACCTTCCATCAAACTACCAGTAAGACGGCAATCAAGTCTTCCTGAAAACTGTTGAAGTAACGGAGCGCTAATGGGATAAGTAACTGCAATGTAATTACAAATTTCAAATTATAATTCCTTGCACTACTCATTGTTGAAAAAACCAATGACAGTAGTGTAACGCTGGTTTCTGAACATACAATTTAGCTGCCTCAGCACAAGTGAGCCCACAATTCTGTCGCTATCCATTTGCTTGATTTCGGTTTGGGTAATGTCAGTTAGCTAGCTAGCTAAACCCAGCTGTTGTCCACTGATTATCAACAAACGTGGCCTGTGCCGTGATGCAAGATTAGTGTGTTAGTTAGCTATATTTGGGGCTTAACTCACTTTTAACCATGGTAGATCACCATGGTAACCTATGTTAAATGGCTAACCTGCTTCAGGCCAAAGATCAGATTAAAACCTGCAAATCAACTCACTGGAAAAAACCAAAGTCATTCCTACAGGATCCTGAAAGGGACAAAAGTCCTCAGTTTACAATAGAGCTGTGAAGTGTGAGGGGCTGCTGGTTCCCATTTCAAATGTTTTTTTAAACAATCTCTTTAATGCTACTTAACACAGAAACAAAAATACTCTCCCTGATAATGTAACAATCCTATATGTTTATATTATGACCACCAGTTTCAATTATTTCAATTTTGTTTCTGAGAAATCATGTTTTGTCAGTGATATTGACAGACAGCTAAGAATACAATACTCATGAGCCTCAGACGCATTGTCATTGTAAGTATGTTAGTATGCTAACGTTAGCATTTAGCTCAAAGCACCGCTAAATACAGCCTTAGTGTTAGCATGGCTGTAGACTTTTTGTCTTGTTTTTACTGTAGACAGATACCAACAGTTAACAGAATAATGAACACAGGATTTAAACTTTGAGGATGTTTTTATTATTTAATTGGATTTAAAGGCCATCTGTGATTTATCAGCACAGCTGGAACACACCATTTGTTGGTTGAACATAAATGCTAATGTATCAGTTCATCACTATAATAGCTACACAACACATTTAGTCAAACTCATATGTGTACTGCATGTGTGATTCAGGTAAAAAAAAAAAAAACCTTATCTGAGCTGATGGAGTGTTTCTGGTTCAAATGCAAGCTGGGAAACACTTCACAACCTCCGAAATGTCAAAAGCTGAGTACTTGAATGACAAACCGTTTGAAGAATGTACTATTGAAATGCACTTGAGCACAACACTCGACCTCTTAACTGCAAGTAAAAGAGTGAGCTGGGAAAAGAGTCAAGTGTGTGAAGTGAACATTAAACAAAAAAAATCAGAGTGAAAAATACCTTCAGTCAATTAAATCAAAAACAAAGCCCGTAGTTGTTGTTGGGAGGCGGTGGGGGGAGGGAGGGAGGGAGAGGGGGGACTGAGGGTTTCGGGGTCCCCAGGTGGTGCTGCGGTTTTCATTTCCTCAAAATAAAAATCAACGGGGACAGAGAAATGGCACAGGAAGAATGGAAGCATTTTGGACGAGGGCTCGGGTTTTAAATTTTACTCGGAAAAACTTTATTGATCCGAGTGCCAAACGGAATTACGGAAGCGAACCGGGAGCTTTGAAGAGAAGTTTCACTGTCGTTATCGTAAGCCCCTATAATCCATCATATCTGGGAATCAAATTAACATATATTTACACGAACACACACAATCACTTAAATGCAAGCTCACATAATTTCTCCGTCTCTCTCCCTCTCTCACACACACACACACACACACACACACATACACTAACACACACTCAGAGGCCAAATCATTAGTCGTAGGTTAATTAGTGTTATAATTAATAACCCAGCAGACATGTGTACGTGAATATGTGTGTGTGTAAGTGTGTGTATGTGTGTGTTGTGGGTGTCTATGTGTAACGAGGGGTCGGGAGTTAAATCATATTAATTTCAACATTGATTAAGCAATAAAAAAGACTTTTAACTAGCGGGGGTGTATATCACTTCACCACACAGGCATCGCAATTTAAATCTATGTATTAATTAAAATGCGTGTGTGAATATGTGTGTGTGTGTGTGTGTGTGTTTGCCGTGCACGACAAGCGAGGTTTCTAGAGCGAGGAAGGGATCAACACTCTTTAACAGAGATAAAGAGAGGGAGAGATTTGAAGGAGAGTGATAGCAAAACATGGATCTAATTCTGAGAAAAAGGAGCAGAATCAGAGAAGAAGAAGAAGAAGAAGAGGGGAGTGGGATCGAGGGAACGTGTGAGAGGTATAGATAAAAATGGAAAAAGAAAGAGAGAGAGGCAGGAAGAAGGAGGAGGGGATGGGGGGTGGGGGGGGGGAGACTGACTGCTGTGTGATTGGATAAGCGCCAGTGACTCTTTGAAATTGTGATCGCTTCAGATATGCATTTCAATGTATAGCTTAACTTTTCTCATATAGATAACAGCTTCGTTAGCCGAAAAAACTTTGCCGGTTGCCAACTTGAAAAGCCGCCGCGAGAGGCATTTCCGCTTTAATTTCCCAGTCAGGCTTTGGTGATTGATCTGCTTTGAAGGGGGTTTGAAGCCCTCGAATGTAAAAGAGGGCGAGAAGAAGTGACGTTTTTATGGCTATGGAACTTGGACGGGTTCATGTGGCAACGACTCTGAGGCGCAGAGGTTGCAGAGGAGTCCGGGTTGGGATGCAACAAAGGTAGGAAATAATTGAGTCCTAACAGCATTGTTGAAGTGCTGGAGTGAGTTATTGGCTGTGTTAGGCTGCCAAGGTTGTCCCAAGACCCTGCAAGGCCTCACTGAAGGTAAGCTCAATAAAACACAGCAGGCTGGAAGGTTAAACCTGCAGCAGGTATGATTTTAAAGTCAAAGTATGCTTGTCGTAGCTGGAATCAAGTACGTCTGCAGAAAAGAGCATCTCATCCAGCCTAATAAACTGTCTGTTTTTTTAATAGACACATTAAAACAGATTTTTCTTCCCCTTTTACCCCCTTTTTTGTTTTAAGCCAGTCAAGGCAGCAGCAAAAAGACAAAAACCAAGAAGATAAATGAATTTCACAAGAACACAATAAATGCTCAGAAATACATCCATAAAATGGAAAAAAAGAAGGAAAACAGAATGAATATTGACGCCATAAACAAAAGTCCAATCGAGTGGCAGCTAATCTAATATGCAACAACAAAAGATTTAACAGAAAGAACAACTGAAAATGTCTGCAATCAATAACAGACATGTTGTATGTATATTTAATCTAATATAAACACACATAAAAATGAAATTACTCAGTTTTTTAACTTGCTAAGCTTCATGTTTTTATGTCCTCACTACAGTTGTTCCATTAATTGCCTATTTGACTGAAATACAATGTTTTTTTTTAAGTTGGTCTTCACAATTAGTTATTAAATTTAAATTTAATCTTAACAGAGAATACTGGTGTCATTGAAAGGAGTCATATTGTGCATAAACACACACACAACCTCACTGCACACATTTCAGTCAAACATATATGGGGCCTTTTTACTGTCTTTATTCAAAAGCGTGAGTCTTTCAATTTAAGAGCATGATTTATTGATCTCACGTTCAGATTTTGTAATTCTTTCCCTCAAAAAACGTCGCCCTCACACTCATATAGCACCTGCTTGTGCTTAGATTTGCTCTGTTTCTGCTCAAACTGTGTTCTTGCACTGAACTTGTGCAACAACCCTGTTAAAATCCCCCAACCAACAGAACGCCGGGCGTAGTGTTGACCAATGAAATGATCTCTGCCTCCTTGCGGGGGGCGTTCGCTTTACTTCTTAAAGTTACACTTTAATCAGGTTCATCCACACTTAAATGTTCCTCCCTTGCTTTCTTGTATGACTTTTGTAATTAAAGGACAGTTGATGTATGTGTCCATGTATTTTGTTTATAATAGCTCCATACAATAGTAGCCGTACAGCACTCCGGCCTCCCGTCGGTGTACTAGAGGATACACTGACGTCACCTTTGTAACTCAGGAGCAGATATCTGGCCAACATGGACCACCAAAGTCAAGGACCTCAAGTTTTTTATTTTAATAGTGCTTTTACTTCCTTCAAATTGAATTATTAAAGTCTTATTTGTGGCACAAGAATACATCCATGATAATATATTTGGTTTTCAAGTGTTGTGCGTTACGTGAACACTAGCACCAGCACATTAGTTGCAACTAACAACATAATGGATGTGTTTCTTTTTTTCTGTATTTCATTATTTAGGAATGGGAAAAGTATCAGTAGCAAAAGTAACCAGCTAACACATTAAGACAGTAGAAAGCTAAATTCAATGAGCTGCTACATTTTAAAGACACATTTTGTGAGGTTGTGTATTGTCTAGTTATATCAAAGTGTCTTCTCCCTCTTTAAATGCTGTTTACGTTGCTCATTTCAGTGACTTTTGAACCTAACATATGGGGACACTCTAAGAAATAAAGCAAACACTCCCTCAAGGAGGCAGGCAGGGATCATTTCGTTGGTCAACACTACAAATGGCCTTCTATTGGTTGGGGGGTTTTGAAAGGGTTGTTGCACAAAAAATCAGAGAGCAGAAATCTGAGAGTAGATGTCTCACAAGCGCACAGAAGCAGCTCGAGAACGAGGACGAGGGCTGAAGCTGGAGCAGGAAATCTGTGCAAGCAACATTATATCTGAGTGCAAGCGTACAGTCTGAGCAGAAGCAGGAGCTATTTAAGGGCGAGGGGCGACGTTTTTGAGGGAAAAAATTACAAAATCTGAATGTGAAATCAATAAATCATACTCTCAAAATTGAAAAACCACACTCTTGAATAAAGACAGTAAAAAAAAGCCCCATAAATATGGACACAAAGTCAGGTTTAAACACACAAACTTGCAGATTTCTTACACACACACACACACAAACAGTCACCGCAGGGTGTTGGGAGGGAGAAATGATGAGAAGATCAATCATCAGCTGTCAACACTGGCTAATAGAGTATGAGAACAACATATTAACTATACTGGTTAGATTAACACACACACACACACACACACACACGAACTTGCATTAAAATATGAACACCAATACAGTGTTAACTATTGATCAGCTTCACAGTTGATGAGTTTATCGGTCAGAAATGATGTGATAAATACAAAAAGAAACACTAACATTTGAACACATAGACACAACAGCAAAGACACATAAAAAATGCACTGACGCAAATAAAATCTACAGATCAAATTTGTTTGAACAAGTGGTGATTCTTTCTCTCTTGGCTCTTAGACTTTGGTGATAAAAACACAGATCTCCATGCAGGGAAACTGGCACAGCAACAGTGTTTCCTCCTTTCACCTGCCAGACAGAAGAAACAACATTTGATTTTCGAGGGGTATTCTCCCTCTCTCTCTCTCTCTCTCTCTCTCTCTCTCTCACACACACACACACACACACACACACACACACAGACACAGACACACACAAATACACACTTGTACATCGTGGTTGACTGAAAGCTGGAATTTCACCTGGGCGTTCATGGAAGAATGTGAACTTTTTTAACAAACTTTCCAACTGGCCTGAACTGAACAAAGGCAACAGTCAAACAACATTTCAGGATTGCAAGTTGATGTAACACACAGCAGGTAAGCAACTGTCCTCCAAACTAAACTACAAAACAACTAAAACTGCTACAAAGGAATGTCAGTTTTCTGATCTGCCACCACTAGTTCGGTTTAGGCAGTAAAACTACTTGTTTCAATCGTCCAATTGAAATAAAAGTGCCTTTTTTGTCTACTACAGCAACATATCTGCTCTGTAAATCAGTTGTCCTGAGGGGGAAATTCATATTTTGAATTCTTTGATTTCATGATGGTGCTGCCTAGTTTTACATTATTTCAATTAAAATACCGTTCCATCATGTGCTAACGTAGCCGGAATCTGGACGGTCACACTGAGCCTGATTGCATCCTGCTACACAACACAAGAGCCACAGACTCTGAACAACAACCCACATTAGCTTTCCTGCTAAAGTCTGCTTCTCATCTAACTTACAAACATGAACACATATTTTGTCCTTTAGTTGAACGCCAAACATTCACAGAGAAAACGGTGCCAGTGTCAGCTAGCAGGCTACATAGCTAATTAGCTGCTCAGCTGCAGCACATTAAACAACTTGTAAACATACCTGCAAATGTCACTTTGGACCTGTTAGATGCTGGTTTGGTCGTTACTTTTCAAAATCTCTGTTAGCGACAAAATGTCTATCCATGACTTGTAGCTACAGTTGTTTGTTTACTTTGTCTACGTTCCATACGGTGTAACGCCGGTAGCCTGCCAGTTACTGTCAATCAAACACACCGACATGCCCCAAAATGTAATTATCATTAAATCATTGTTTCTGAAACCGATGGTGAGCTCACTGTTTTGCTAAGAAAATAACATTTTTACACTATGCAGCTAATGAATTAATGCATTTAGTGAAGAATTTAGTATTTAGTACATTAGTAGATACATTTAACTTAAAATATGGACAGAAAACCCCAGTAACATATTGATAAATCTTTAGAAAGACCAATGAAACAAATTTAAAGCATAATGAGAAATAAAATAAGAAAACACATTGTCTGGCTAAGGCTAATGAAACAAAGGGGTGCAATTTCTGCTGATTGTATAATCAGTGTCAGCCATTGAGACCATAATGTCTTCTACAAGAAGTCTATCGATTTTATTTCAAATGAAAACTTAACCCTTCATAATAATACGTTTTCTGTATTCTATTCTGTAATTTTTCTACAAATCCCAAGAAAATCCCAACAGAAACAAACAAAATGTGTTAGTTCATCTCTCAACACTTTCTTACTTTCTTACCTTGTCTTAGACATTAGACATTGACATAAGTTCCTACTAAAGAAGTTATGGGATTCATGACAGTAACACTGAGCTCAGACTTCAGGGGCCCAATACATAAAACTCTATGTAGATTCATGACTAAAACTGTGTGTCCACACAAAGACAGAAATATGCATACGCATTCTTTTCGTCAGATTTATAAGACGTGTATGCATGGTTCTGTTTTATACATCTCTGACATTGTGGAACTGGGCGCATGTGCATGAGCCTCAATCATTTCCACTCCCACAATTATCCATAAATGGATGAAGATGCCCTTAATTGGCTGTTTTCATATCAATTCGTCGCCTGTTCCACCTGTCAGTGAAACAAACGGGAGAGAAGTGCAGTTTCACAGATAGTGTTGCACCGTTGAGGTTCTCCAACAGCCAGAACAGTCATTACATGTGA
>NC_058127.1:5299444-5461944 GCF_914725855.1 Thunnus albacares | reverse complement strand
TGTGTGTGTGTGTGTGCGTGTGTGTGTGTGTGTGTGTGTGTGTGCAACTGTGCGTACAGGACACACAAGAAAACGCACACACGAGCATGCAAGGTGTGATTTTGCAGCGAAAAAAACACCTTAAAATTAGTTTAAAAGGAGCAAAACTCACACTTTTCTTATTCATTTCCATGTTTCCTTTCATCCCTTTCTCACCTTTTCATCTTTTTTCTCATCTTTATCTACTCTCCATCTTTTCTTTTATTCCCTCTCATCCTTTCCTTCAAACCTCCTCCTCCCTCCTTCCTCCTCTCTTTCTCTCTCTCCATCTTTCATCCTCTTCACTCTGTAAACTGTTTTGCTGATTCAGCAGCGTCGTCATTAAGATGCCTGGTAAAACAAAAAAGACACACACACACACACACGCACACACGCACACACACACTCTTACACTTTGCATCTTTAATAATCACGCACACAGCTGAAAGTGACACCATGCTGAACGAAGCTAAATACCTTAAAAGTTAATCTCAATCTCTTATTTTGAAAATGTATTCCTGATTTTAATCAAATTTCCAACAGCGTTACTGACTGGCTGTCAGATTACTGTTACCCCATGCTGTTGTAAATAAATTACCAAAGATATTTAATAAAAACACTCAATTCTTATTATGTTTGATCAGTTTAACCTGTTGTTTTTCTTTTAAAATATTTATTACAGTAAATCCACCTTTTGTTGATGTTATTTTGGTGGGAAAGTCAGAAATTCAGGACTTCTAACTTGACTGCAGATGTGGATGCTCATGGACGACTTTAATAAACTAGTTTTGTTGATTTATGTAAATGTTATTATTGTTAACTCTTAAACATGAAGTTATGTTTGTTAAGAAGTTGGAGCCCGGAGCGCCCTGGTAGTCAGATCATTACTGACCATACATAACCATCTCTCTTCCCTTTGTTTCCTGTTTGCAACTTCACTGTTTACTGTCCAATAAAAGTAAAAAATGCCACAAAAAATCTTTTTTACTGTCTTGTTTTCTCCTGTTCTTCTTCTTTAACAGCATTAAAAACAGCATTAATCACCATTTCATCATGTTCTGCTTGTACATCTTAGTGTTTTGACCAAAACGGCAGCATTAGATGTTTTTTCAAATGCTTGTTTTTTCTGAAAAGTGACCTCTTATTCTCATGAGTGTAACAACCGTCCTCTCCGAGGAGCAAAGACTGAAGTAGTGTGACGATATAGATTTGCAAATGGTTAATAGATGTAGGAGAGGATGTGAATGGTTCAACAAGTCCTCCAAATTAAAAATATGTCGCTTGTAACTAACTCTCCAGAACGACACATATATATAAGCGTTGATCCGATGCTTCTATGAGCAGAAAATCATTCGTCAGTGCAAAAATATAAACATCTTCTGATCTCCTTCACACATGAACTGCAACCTTGAACTTATCTAGGTGTCACCTGGAGGAGCTGTATGTGAGAATGCAAATGTAACGCCACTGTAAGAACTTTATTGACACTAAAGTGCCACACAGAGCAGTTTTTTAAAACGTGAAACGTCAGCTATAGAGGTTACAGGATGAACCCAGATGTGACATGATGATGAGTGTAAAACAGACATTTAAAACTTGCTTTTTCAACAAAAAAAAAAAAACACTGAAAGAAGGAATGTTTTTCTCTAAAGAGCCGCCAGTTACACAGCTCATATATTCCACCTCCTCACACTCCTGTTTTTTCTCCAATCTAACCATCAACGTCCTGGAAAGAGTGTATAAATGATTAGACATGGATAGAGGGAAAGATCGGTGGGGAATTTCTTTGACTGGAAACACCGGTGGGTTGCACCAACTGACACAAATACGATACGTAAGAAAGGAGAGAAGAAGAGAGAAAGGAAGTGAGGGAAGCAGAAGAAGAGAGAGGAAAATTATAGGAAAGAAATAAAGGTTAAAAAGTGAAATAAAGAAAGAAAGCAGAAACTGAAAATAAAGAAGTTGACCAATCAAGCATAGAGGAAAAGATGTGAAGGTGAAGAAAGAAAGGACGGAAGGAATAATTAGAAATAAATGAATAAAACAAAAAAAAATTTCAGGGTCGTAGGGAAGGAACTTTCCATAACCAAGTCTCTCAAACTGATCCTGAATCAGTTTTAACGAAGGATGTCATCACAGTCTGTCTCCACACACACACACACACACACACACACACACACCTCTTTTATCCCAAAACAATCCTGATGGAAAATGACACACACACACACACACACACCTGTGTCTCCGTGTGCAGGCCAGCAGATACTCTTTCACACACACACACACACACACACACACACACACACACAGCTGCTGCCGTGCAGAGAAGTGACAGAGCGAGACGGACAGAGAGAGCGAATGAAGGAGAGGAAGGCGGGATCAGCAGCAGAAAACTACAGATGGGAGAAAGAAGAAGAGGAGAAAATCACCTCTTCATGTGTTTTGTAGACATTACTTCCAGCTGTAAGTGTATAAATAATAATAAACAAATCAAACCTTTCATTCCATTTAAAGGACATGACTGAAGAACTGATTTACTTCCATGTATTGTATGTGTATCCAAAGCCTACGTATGAGTATGGTTGGTATCCATGTTTAAACTAGGGATGTGCAGAGTATTTGTATTTGTATCTGTATTTGTTGAGGCAGCAAAATTATTTGTATTTGTATTTGAATACAAGTGGAAAGAGGCTTAAAAATCCTGTTTTTGTTTTTATTACGCTTTTAATTTTAGAAAATTACAAGAAATGTTCATGAAGTGTTCCCTCCAACTCCGAAAGTTACGTCCAAATAAGGAAATGTGCGTCATGTAGCAGGTGGATGTGACTCCCCTCGTTGAGACCTGCTGATAGACGTAACAGCGGAGCAGAGGAGAGACACTGAGATAGAGATGTAACCGACCTGTGCACTGGTATTTAATGTTTTTTTTTCTTCCTGAAAACAAATAATTTTTAAAATATTTGTATGAAATAAATATTCGTAAAAAAACCCACTATTTGTGCTTTGCCAAATAATGTATTTGTATTCAGGCATACCCCTACTTTAAACAAGCTGTTTGGATTTCTGTAAGGTTGTGATGTCACAAATATATGCCCTAACCCTCCTGAAAGAAACAAAATATGTATTTTTTCATTTCATTTATTCAATTATGTGCACTTGTTTCTACTGCGTTTTGCTGTCTTTTATGGTCGTGCTAGCAAATTTGTCATTGCACAGCCTTCCAAAGGTTGGATAATTTACCAGCTGGTTTTACCTAGCTACAGGCTAGGCTACAATCCGTTACCTGTGGTTGGCCAAGGGTGTGCGTCACTCAGTCAGCCAATCAGAAGAGCACTGGGGGCATTGAGGGCATCAGGGTGTTGAGCAGACATAAAACAGCCTGTTCTTGGTAAAGGTCCAGAGAGAAGCTTAAGAGAGGATGTAAGACTGTTTGAAGTAAGTGTGAGACTATATTCAGATGGTTTTTGGTACTTAAAACCACAAAAATATCTATAGACTTCAGATAAAACACCAGAAAAGTGTAAAATAAGGGACCTTTAAGTTAAATACTTTGCTTACAAATACAAAACATACCAATACTTAGCTTCACGGAGAGCAATATGGTGTCATTTAAGACAATTTCTCAGAGAAATAAAATGCAAATTAAAAAAAAAGAAAGAAAGAAAGGCATGGCAAAGGTCCTGGAGGAAAAGAAGAAGAAGGAAAACAGTAGAAACAAAGACAGAAAGTGAGATGAAGACAGAATAAACAAACGCAAGATACAAGAAAAAGTAATGGAAAAAGGGACAGAGTGAAGCGTAAAAGAGCTGAGAGAATGAACAGATCAGAGTGAAGACGAGTGCATTAAGAGCGGCGGTGTCTTTTAGCTAACGTCTAATTTGTGAGATGAGAGAGACAGAGAGCTAACCAAGTGGAAAACACCATCTAAAAAACTATGATTAAACCCTTCCACTGTAATAATGAGATCTACTCCAATCCTTTTAACACCATCCTTCACACACACACACACACACACACACACACACACACACACACACACTTAAAGCTCCAATCCAGGATTTTTTAACCATATAAATTTGAGGTCAAGTCAGATCATTTTAAAGACGTGTTATTTAAATGTGAGTGTTACTGAGTCTTTGGATGTTTTCTCATCTATAGTTTGCTCTGGTCTGAATCAGTTGATGAGTTGATGAACTTGGTTTCCTCTCTGTTTGGTGTCTTTTCACAGAGAGAGAAATCCAACTGAGCCAAAATGCAGCATTACAAGCCATGAAGGAAAGTTCACTTCACTCATTGGTCAGATGTGTCTGAGGTGGGAGCAAGAACATAAACACAGGAAGGTCTTGAAGGAGGTTTACTGGCCAAATGGTGCTAGTCCAGGTCCGACCTCAATTCATTCTCTAGTTGTTGGCAAATGTTAAATTTGCTCATCTGCATCCCAATATCGATGGCCGAAGAGCAAAACCTCCTATCTGAAAAATGCACTTTTTTGAGAAAACTAATAAAAAACTTGTTGTTTTCTTCCAGAATGCTATTTGTTAAGGATACTCAGTACATAATATATCGATGGCCAAAGTGCAAAACCTCCGATCTGCAGAATTTCCCGATTGGTGGATTTCACTTTAGATGATGAGAACAAGGAAGGCTGCTCATATTCAGTCTGTCTATAAGATAATCCCGCCCTTTAGAGCATTGTTTTGTAGAACCTCTTCCAACTTGCACCAAGTGCAAAAGCTCCTATCTGCACTTTGCGAGGCATTAATATCTAGTCGGTATTGTTAACACATAATATAATAATATAGTCCAAAAACAGTGTATTATGTATTGGGTGATTATTGATGGTGTTCACATTTTAATATTATTGATAATAAACCCACAGAGAATTCAAATTCACCTTATCGCTACTTTAACAGCATTAAATTGTCCATTTTTGCTGAGCTAAGCAGTCGTGCTTCAGTGCACCCTGCTGGTGATACATAGTCATAGCACACCTGTCAAGTGGCTTTTTATGATTACTGATTACATCTTGTGTTCCTGCATTACTGACATTACTAGTTTGTTAATCCCCCCCCCTCCCAAAACTTAAACTGCAGCTCCCAAAAACAAATTTCACCAGCTGCCACTGCTTTGGATACACAACAATACTTGTAAGAGCGTTATACTTAAAGGATCCATGCAGAATATTAAATATAAATGCACTGCATTAAATGTTCCATATTAAATAAATGATGTCTCTGAGTGATATGATGGTAATAATGGGGTTTGTTGTAAAGAACCTTGAGTATTTGTTAATAAAGTGAACCTCAGTTTGGTACCAACGTTTTAAAGCAATAGCTAAAGTGTGAGAGAATCATTGCATGCATGTACAGTTTTACATGTTTTTTTAATGTGCCAACAAGTGCCAACATGCTTCACAGTTCAGCGGTTTGTGTGAAATCTGACATTATTGCACGTGAAAGCTAAACGTCTCGAAGAAGTCCCATTTTCTCAGTGTGAAATCGTCCATTTGATTCCTCTAACTGGCTTATGACTCGTCCACAGATTAGTCTTTGGTGTCTTTTCTTGTCAGCCTTGAGAGCCGCTTATGTACCAGAAAAGGAGAATAATCTCAGACGCAATATGTGAATTAATTTAAGTGTTATGCAGCTGTAATTAGGGATTTTTTTTTTTTTATCTTCACATTCGGTCTTGAATGCAGCTCTATTTTCTCAGTGTGAAATAGGCTGCTCTAAACTCCTAACTGGCTTATGACTGCTCTCCGCTGTCTCAAAGGCAAATCCTGTTTTCTGCCCTCAAAAAAAGAAAAAGATTCAACCTTTTAAATTAATGTCATTTTCTGTCCTTTCTGCTGCTGCCTGTAAATGTTTTCTTGCCGAAAACTGTTGCAGGTTGTTTGAAAGGGAAGTAGTGATACTAAACTGACCAAAAGTGGCTCTTTTTTGCATCTAGTGGTGAGTTTGCAGATTGCGACCCCTCTCCCTCCGAGTGTGTAGGAGAAACCTACGGTGGCTGCAAAGGTCCTCTCTAGAGCCAGTGTTTGGTTTGTCCATTCTGGGCTCCTGTAGAAACATGGCGGTGCAACATGGCGGGCTCCGTAGAAGAAGACCCGCTCCCTATGTAGATATAAAGGGCTCATTCTAAGGTAACAAAAAACATACTTAATGAATATTATTTTCCGTTTCTGCCAAGTCTGTTTCGCTAGATGCCTCTATATGCTACAACCTTTAAAAGTTTGAATTCTACATTGTGTACATCAACGTTTGCTAGCTTGCAGTTTTCTTCTTCACTCCCTTTGTTGGAACATTGCTGCATTTCTTGGTGCGTTATCGCCACCTGTAGGTCTTTGGAATAGCGTGAATCCGTTGGCAGGAAAATGTTCATCCTCATGTGCACAGCATATAATATTCTCTATGCTTAGACCCTCAGTTTGATTAAGGAAAAACTCCCCTAACCCAACAAATGTGGTTCTGTCCACCCATCGTTTCCAGGTTAGTGTCTGACAGGACAAAATGTGCATTGATGTCTCTCAATCAAAACAATAACAAAAGACAGAGTTTGATGATGTCATGAAGTAGCGTGGGATCATGGGAGTTGTTGTCCTCATTGTTAAACAACAACAGAGGTCTCCTCCTCTCCAGAACAAACGGACCAGGTGATTAAAACAGGTAAAAACAAAGAATAAAGCAGTTTCACGTTAAAAATCAGTGTTTGTCCAACAACATTCTGCAGACAGAAGACGTCTAGAGGGGCTCTGTGTGAGTCCAGCTGCTGCTAACGTTCGCTCAGCTCGTTTCTCTAATAGCTAGAGATCCAGATGTTGATAACTAAAAGTCATCTGGTTAAAAGATATACTTAAAGATGACCAAGATCTAAATATTTTATTTTTATTTTTGTGCGTGTATACTCTTTTGTAGACGGGTTATGACGCCATTGACAGGCGACCAAATGAAACGGACCATTTCTCTGGGTTTGAAAATTGTTGGAAACATCTGGGATAATGTAAGTACACAACTCAACAAAATATAAAACATAGGTCTAGTTGTTTTTGGACATTTTACTGTTGCTCAGCTTGTTTCTCTGATAACTTCAGATCCAGACGTCCGATGACTAAAATCCTGTATCTGGTTAAAAGATATAGTTAGCCGATCAAGATCTAGCAAGTTCATTGTAAAAATGTGTTTTAAAGCTGAATAAAAATCAATTTATGACAGAGTTTCTGGTGGACAACCACAACACTGACATATTATCTTGAGCACATTTACTCTTTGGTAGATGGGGTATGACGCCATTGACAGGAAACCAAATGAAACGGACCATTACCTTGATTAAAATTATGGATTTCTCTGGGTTTGAAAATTGTTGGAAACATTTGGGATAACTGAACAAAATATATAACATAGGTCTAGAGGTTTTTGGACATTTTACTGTTGAATAGTTAACATATTATAGCTTTAAGAGCCGGCGGCAGCTGTGAGACATCCTCTTGAAAACAGTATTTATCTGTGAAATGAGGCTTTATCCTCTCCGGATTGTTTCAGAAGTTCTCAATATGGTAGAAAATCAATCAAATCTCTTCTCAACTAAATTGGGCGTCACTGACTCCTCACTTATTTGTATTTTAGCACAGTTGATCTCACAGTAGAGGTGTTTTCATTGGTTGATCTTTAACGTTTCAGTATAGAATAGTAATTTCAGCAGCTGTACATAGTGAGCGTACATAGTGAGCGTTAGAGGCTCAGCTACAGTGCGTCTGTGAAGGTTTGACATTCATACAACAGCGTTTATCACATATGAGACCCACGTTTTCACACTTCATCCGCTCTGGAGGGTTTTTGAGAATCGCTGCTATCGGCGGTGAAGAAATCTTGTACCTTTTAATCTCTGTTGTTGTCAAAAAGCGAAACCCCTTCAAAAAAAAAAAAAAAAAAAAAAAAAAAAAAACGTTTCACACTGACTTCCATCTCCTCAGTGTGAAATGGGCTCTTCAGTCGTCTTAACTGGCTTACAGCTGTCCTCTTCTGTTTCAAAGACAAATCCTATTTTCAGCTCTCATCAGTCAAGAACAGACGCAAGGATGTCTCTGTTTCAATATCTCATTTAGCGACACACACACACACACACACACACACACACACTCACACGGGGAGCCTGTTGCTACAGCTGCATTTGGAGACAAATCCCTTTTTCTGCTTTGCCCTCTCAGACAAAAACCACTCGTCTCATTTCCTAACCCTGCCTGTTGCACAAGATAAAAGAGGACTTTGTGTGTGTGTGCATGTGTGTGTGTGTGTGTGAGATCAAGTGCCTTCATTTATGTTCTCTTTCCTCTCTTTTTTTTTTCTTTTCACCTCCTCCTCCTCTTTTCCTTTTTCCTTTTTTCTTTCTGCTTTTCACGAGGCCACACATTCGGCTTTCTGTGTTTGGACACAAAACTCAATGCGAAGCCTGTAAAGTCGATGGAAACAGGCGAACAAAGCGACGTGGACACACAGCTTTAATTTAGACGTTACCCTGCCTCGAGCGAAAGTACTGAACTTTCATGGGTAGAGTTTCAGATTGCAGGCTGCAAACTGTACAGTGTATCTGTTTAGAATATATAGAATATCAATTTAGATGTTATTGGAGGTTTATTTCCCTATTTGGTGATATGCTTTTCTACTCCTTTGCTGCATTATGATATTTTTTGTGTGTGTCTTACTTGCACAAATAAATCAAAAAAAAAAAAAACACGAAACTACTTTCTACACCAGGACAAATGTAGCGAGGGAGAAGGGAAAATGGGTAAAACAGGGTTGATTGCTTAACATATAATTTATTTATAATACACAAGAGAAACTTTCTTTTTAAAGGGGGCCATATTTTACCCTTTTTCCACAAGTTAACACACTTCCCTGGGGTCTTAATAAAATGTATCTGACATGCTTTGGTCAAAATACCACAAGGATCAAGAACCACAGCTGCTTTCTCATCCTGTCTAAACAGCCGCGGTTCAGAACGGCTGGTTCGAGTGTAAATAAACTTAGATTTTACTGTGATTTCATTGCAATAAACAGATCAAAAGGATGCCGAAATAACTGCATCATGATGTCGATTTGTAAAAAGCTTGAATTCATCCTCTTATCAGGTCTGTGTGCAAGAGGACAAGCAAACAACTGGTAAAATGTTTGTTTTTTTAATGGAGTTCGGATCAATCGGAGCTGCGATAAGCTGCTCAAAATAACGCAATCTAAAGGCACGAATACAACAGTGACGTTATTGTTTATACACATAGATATCTACATACTGTGTAACTTTAAAATTATGTAAACTCATTTAAATTGTTTATTACTGCTGACAGCAGTGTAGGTGGTAACTCCGGCTAGGTCGAGGAGCAAGATTGAAGATAAATCCACTTAATTTCAAAAGTTTAAAAAAAAAACAAAGTCCTCCAGCTGGTAAACTGCTCCGGATCAGAGCGGAATCGGGTGTTTATTCCTCCAGAAGACAGAAGCAGCAGCGGCAGCGGCGACGCAGGACTCTTCGGCTCAGCAGACTGTCAGCAAGCAGTGGCTCCCTTAGCTTAGCTTAGAATTAGCTTAGCTTTGCCCCTTGTGATGTAAGAAGGGGCATCAAATCTGAACGGCTTGTTGAGTCACATGAATACAGAGCAAGCCAGCACAAAGCAAACTGACTGGGTGGTCTTATTTCACAGCTCGTGTGTTAGTAGGATCATCAGTGACCCAAATACATTCACAATTTCAAATTGTGCCTAAAAAAAAAGCGGAGACGGCAAAAATTTGAAAAAAACTCAACTCACACAAAAAACCCATCAGTGAAGACATTTTAATTCTCCTCAAAGTTATACATGAAACAAACAGAAATGTCCATATATATATATATATATATATATATATATATATATACATATTTATATATATATATATATTTATCATGTTTTCTGTTATTTTTCCCAGTTTGAGGTTTGACTGACTATCTTTTAAATTATGAGAAAATCGTTGCACCTGCTCCTTCTGAAATGGCTTATTGGCCCCGACAGGAAAAGTCGCACCAGCAGCTGTTTATTTTGATGAACCAACTCCAAACGGATGGAAATACGCATTGATTCACGTTTCCTTTTCACTATTCTGGAAATCCTGTTAAAATTTGGTCTAAATTTAGATGAAAACTTGGGCCACCGAGGCTCGTCCACGCTCCAGGAAAGTCGTCGGATGTCGACCGAGTTATTGCTCGGCTGTGATTGGAGCATTGAGGGGAAAAGGGGGCGGGGTTTAGGGGTTGATCAATAGTTACACTGCATCTGTTGGTGGGAGCGAGTGTGAAAGAAAAAAACTCAAAAGATAGTAAAAAGAGACGTCAAATGAAAAGTGAACACATGACCTTATGTGCTCTCCATTTCTCTCTTTTTACTGCGTGTGTGTGTGTGTGTGTCTGTGTGTGTGTGTGTGTGTGTGTGTGTGTGTCTGTGTGTGTGTGTGTGTGTGTGTGCGTGTGTGTGTGTGTGTGTGTGTGTGTGTGTGTGTGTGTGAGCCTCTCGAGGCTGACGGCGAGGTGTGAAATAGAGTCGCGCTGTAAATGGATGTAATTGAAGCAGGTAATTAACCATCGAGGCTTCTCTGCATCCCTCAGTACGACTGCAGGGACGGAGGGATGGAGGGATGGAGCGGTAGAAGAAGGAACGAGAGAGAAGAGGAGGAGGAAGATGGAGAAGGAGACAAAAAAGAGGAGAAGATGTAAAGGAAAGAAGGAAGGGTGGAGAGGAGAGTACTACAGTATTTGAAAGAGGAGAAGCTGAAGGGAATGACGAATGACGAAGAAAGAGAGAGAAAGGAGGAGAAAAAGGCAAAGATTGCGAACGAATGAAGGCAGAAAGAAAGGAAAAGAGAAAGAAAGGAGGAATAAAGAAAGATGAAATGAAAGGTGAATAAGACGAAGACAGGACAAAAATAATGACAGACTGTAGGAAGACAAGAAATACAGAGAAACAAAATATGAGAGGAGAGCAAAGGGAAGGAGGGAAAGGAGAGAGAGGAGCAGGAAGAGGAGGATGGAGGGAGTGAAGAAAGGGATAGAGAGAAAGGAGACAAAGATCAAGAGCAAATGAAGGTGATAGAGAAAGAAACAAAAAGAAAAGAAGAAGACAGAAAATGTAGAAAGAGAAAAGAAAGATAGCAAAAAGACAGAAAAGAGAAAACGTAAAACCAAATGGGGGAACAGGAAAAGAAAGAAAAAAGAGAAAGAAAGATGGAAAGAACAATGGAAAGATAGACAAGGAGGATAGAAAGAAAGACATAACATCGGAAAGATAGACAGTAATACTGATAGAAAGAAAAAATAGAAAGAAAGAATGACATAAAAAAAGAGATATAAAGAAAGAAAAGTAGAAAGAAAGAAAGACAGGTAGAATGGAAAGATAGAGAGAAAAGAGAAAGAAAAAGTTGAAAAAAAGAATGATAAATAATAAAGAAATGAGAAAGAAAACATCGTAAAGATCGAAAGTAATACTGATAAAAAGAAAGAAATAATGATAGATTGAAAGAAAGAAGGAATGATGGAAAGAAAAGCAGAGAGAAAGAATGATAGATAAAGAAACGAGAAAGAAAGAAGGAAAGAAAGAAAGGTAGAGAGAAGGAATGATTGAAAGAAAGAATGACAGAACAATAAAAGAAAAGAGATAGAAAGAAAGAACATTGGAAAGAGTAATACTGATAAAAAAATAAAAAATAAAAAGAAAGAATGACAGATAGAAAAGCAGACAGAAAGAAAGGAAGGAATGATAGAGAGAAAGAAGGAATGATAGAGAGAACAGAAGGAATGATAGAGAGAAAGAAGGAATGATAGAGGGAAAGAAGGAATGATAGAGAGAAAGAAGGAATGATAGAGGGAAAGAAGGAATGATAGAGGGAACAGAAGGAATGATAGAGGGAACAGAAGGAATGATAGAGGGAACAGAAGGAATGATAGAGGGAACAGAAGGAATGATGGAGGGAACAGAAGGAATGATAGAGGGAAAGCAGGAATAATAGAGAGAAAGAAGGAATGATAGAGGGAAAGAAGGAATGATAGAGAGAACAGAAGGAATGATAGAGAGAACAGAAGGAATGATAGAGAGAACAGAAGGAATGATAGAGAGAACAGAAGGAATGATAGAGGGAAAGCAGGAATAATAGAGAGAAAGAAGGAATGATAGAGGGAAAGAAGGAATGATAGAGGGAAAGAAGGAATGATGGAGGGAAAGAAGGAATGATGGAGGGAAAGCAGGAATGATAGAGGGAAAGCAGAGAGAAAGAAGGAATGATAGAGGGAAAGCAGGAATGATAGAGGGAAAGCAGGAATGATAGAGAGAAAGAAGGAATGATGGAGGGAAAGCAGGAATGATAGAGGGAAAGCAGAGAGAAAGAAGGAATGATAGAGGGAAAGCAGGAATGATAGAGGGAAAGCAGGAATGATAGAGAGAAAGAAGGAATGATAGAGAGAAAGAAGGAATGATGGAGGGAAAGCAGGAATGATAGAGTGAAAGAAGGAATGATAGAGAGAAAGCAGGAATGATGGAGGGAAAGGCAGAGAGAAAGCAGGAACGATAGAGGGAAAGCAGAGAGAAAGGAGCAGCGTGAGCAGCTGTGTTTCCCAGCAGATAGGATCTCTGTCATCAGCTCTCTGAGTTTTCCCACATCAGCTCTGAGCTGCTGCACATTACAATCAGACCTCCATTATCTCCCATTAACAGACAGGAAACACTGCGCTGCTTCCTGATTTCTATTTTATTCCTTTTTTTTTTTTTTTTTTTTTTTTTTACCTTTTCCATGCCTTAAATGTTCATTCTGACCCGCTCGCTCGCTGCGACAACGAATGTGACACAATCAGAGATTCAGAGTTTCTCGAGGCCTGCTTCTCGCTCGGCGCAGGAAACGATCCAGACGCCGAAGGTCATCCATCACTCGTGAGGGGGAAAGAGATGCAATCACAACTTCAACTTTTTTCTTTCTTTTTTTTTTTTTTTGTAAACATTTCTTGAAAAGAAAGTTCATTGATTCACTGTTTCGTGTTAGCGGAGTGGACGTGTTGTAGTTTTTACAGCTGCGGATGGGGAATTTTTTGGATAAATTTGTTAATTGTTTAGTTTAAAATAGTCATAAATGTCTGTCAGAAGATCTTAGAAGGCGAGGTGATGTCTTCAGAAGTCTGTTAACAGCATAAAACCCAAAGATGTTTAATGTGGAATGATGGAAAACAGAGAAAATCTTCATAACTGATGCTGACGTTTCATGCTTTTTTCATGCATATTCACCGTTATGTGAATATTTGGATTTGATTGGTGGAGTCGGTGGCGATTAAACCACAGAAGAAGAAGAAGAAGATGCAAGAAGATCATTAAAAGAGCCTCAAACAGTGGAAACATGTAGAAAACATGATGGAAATGTTTGTTTTATGTATTAATTCTCCTGATCGCTCCACATATGACTCCGTTGCACTTTTTGCTTTTATCCAAGTACTTTTCAATGACAACTTTTTTTATGATATTTCGGGATTTTTACGTGACGTTAGAGCAAACCGCAGCCTTTACGGATCCTTACGTGCTTCTTCAGGTGTGCTGAATGTGGTCGTTTAGAAAGTTTTCCTACTTTCTGAATGTAAAACAACTCAAGTGAGGAGAGCGAAGCTGTTCATAGTAGCAAAGCAGCAGAAAATAAAAAATACTGTAATACTGAAATTTACTGTACAAGTAGGTTTTTCACTTCTGTTTTTGTATTTTTGTATTTACAGTCCAGCTTTGGTCTCTGCAATCAAGTCCCAAAAAATGACAGCTAGACTGACATTTCCATCAAAACGTCTCTCTTTCTGAAAGATCTATGTGACAGGATCCTTTACAAAGATTATGATGAATGAGACAGAACAAAGAATACGTCTTTATTCGGCTTCTGTGATTCCATATTTTTCCTCCAAACAATCTCTGCAGCTACGTTAATCAGTCCAAAAAGAAAAAAAAAAAACAGAAATTTTAAAGTTTCAAGTTACACAGTCCAGGTGTAAACAGCTGTTCTCTCCTCACTGGTGTTTGATTCTGAATATTGAAGATGAAGGTAAAAAATATCAAAAACACTGAGACGTGGTGTTTGTTTTGAGCAGCAGGGGCGGAGCAGGTGGGTGGAGTTTACTGACTCGGGGGACAGAGAGACTTAGGTAATAAGTCGGTGGTGACTTTAAATGGTTTCCTGTGATTGTCTAAATGTCTCTCTCGATCTCCTTCACACACACACACACACACACACACACACACACACACTCGCTGCTGCTATTTGACTTTCCATACAGTGTTTAATGGTTTGCACCTGTCCTGGTCTGTTCTGTCCAGCTTTTTCCAGTGAATCCTCCATCACAATCACCGTGCATGTGTGTGTGTGTGTGTGTGTGTGTGTGTGTGAGATAGAGATGGAGAAGAAGGTTTCTGGTTGTTAAAAATCAGAGCAAACGCTTGTGACCAGATCTCTTTTCTTTTTCCACCTCCTGTCCCCTCGATCGTCACGCTGCATCTCTTTCTTTGCTTTTTTTTTTTTTTGTATAAAATGCCAGACGGATTAAAGATTCTTCCATGTTGGATTTTCCTTAAGAGTTAAACAGATGTTAGTATCAGCATTTCATCCAGATTCACAGGTCAGAGTTCACCACATCTGACTGACCAAGTGACACAGCTTCACATCCGGAGATGATGCTCACTATTTGCTCCGCTGGTGTTTTTTTCAGTGCGAGTGGATGAGAGGAGAAGCAAATGTTCATATATATATATATATATATATATATATATATATATATATATGTACAAGAACGCCACGTCGCCTTCTGGCTTTTAAACTTGAAGAAAGTTTAAAACCACCACATCCTGCATTAAAAAAATACCCTTTTGTCTACATTTTTATTGAGTTTTATGTGAGCAGAACATGAAAAATCTGTTTTTCTGTGTCGCTCTGTCCACTAAAGTCTGCTTTCTGTCACTCATTCATGTCGCACTTTATAACATCAGTAAGATCAGGCCTTATCTGACTGAGTTGAGTGCACTTACCCTGTTTATGTCTCCGAAAACCTTGTGTGTTACTTGTAGTTTGCGGCTTTTCTCGCAGGTTTCTCCTCTTTCTACCGTGGTTTGAATTGTTCTTCGTCGCTTTGCACAAAAGCTAAATTCTGATGTGTTGATCTTTAAGGAAACTGTTGAGTTAAGTCAGAGATAATAAAACTTGAGTGTTATTTTTTTATTCTTTGTTTGCAGTTAATTTTGATTTTGTTATATAGACAAATACAGAAGTTCTCATAGAAAATAACACACCCACACACAGTTATATATATTTGCATGCACACGCTTTCACCTAAAGACACTAAAGACGAATAAATATACTTTAAATTATACTTTAAATAATCAAATATGAGCCAATGTTGAGGTTATTGAGCTTCAAAGTTTTGCCATAACCAACCTATCAGTCTGTGTTTTCATCTTAAAACCAAACTTAGCTTAAATTTCCTTCTTTTATGTCTTGATTCATGAGCAAAAAAATAAATTTAAGCTTTCTTTAACCTCCAAAAACAAGCAGAAATAAACATTTGGTTCCTTTTTTCCTTTTTCTGCTATTTTATTTTGAGGTGCAGATTTGACACACAACACATACTGAACTATATGATGAAGCTCAATCAATTTTCGGTAATTTACTATCATGAATTAGCAAATTTTTTCAAATGCAGCAGTTTGTTTACACGTGTTGAGTATTTTTTTTACAGTGTTTTTCTATCAGTCCTTCATAGTGCTGCTAGTGAGTCACATTGAACTGCAGGTACAATTTGAACCTGCAGAGTTAGAGGACGACACACTGCTGCACTGGAAAAATTATATGAGGGAAAGCTGTCAGCGTGTGTGTGTGTGTGTGTGTGTGTGTGTGTGTGTGTGTGTGTGTGTGTGTGAGTCTCAGGAGGGAGGCAGCAGCATAAAGACGCCAGATGCTACTGTGTCAGGCAGGTTAGGTGTGTGTGAGAGAGAAAGTGAGGAGGGCAGAAGGAGGGGATTGGAGACAAAGGATGGAAAAATGCAATGAAAAGTGTGTGTGTGTGTGTGTGTGTGTGTGTGTGTGGGTGTGTGGGTGTGTGGCAGATGGTGAGTAGCGAAGGAGAGAGGCAGGTTCATATTACAGTATCAAAACAACTACTCATGTTTACTGGACAAGTGTGTGTGTGTTACTGAGCCTCTTCTATCAGCTGCCATGTTTTATCCTCAGGTCTTTATCTCCATCTAGTGGTCTGAGTGTGACACTAAAAAACAAATATCACACCACAGCTCTGGATTTATACTTAAAGGGGGACATATCATGCACTTTTCGAGGTCTATATTTATATTCTGGGGCTCTACTGGAATATCTTTGCATGATTTACAGTTAAAAAAAACTCCTTATTTATCTTATAATGGCTCCTTTATGCAGCCCCTCAGTTCAGCCTCTGTGTGAAACAGGCAGTTTTAGCTCCTGTCTCTTTAAGGCCCCGCCTCCTGATGAGCCCACTCTGTTCTGATTGGTCGGCTCCAGGAAGAAGACTTCCGCTGCACTCTGGAGGCCATGTCAACAAAACATGAAACAAACTAAAATAGTAGGATTTCATGATTTCTTGTTCTTTACTTGAAATGTCATCTTCACAAGTACATCCGTGAATGTTGGAGCTGAAACCGTTCCGAAATACGAGGGCGGACGACGCAAACAACACTTAGCAACAAAGGCTAAAGAACAGAGGGCTGCAAACAAGGTGTTCAGAGCAGACTGAAGCCCTGGATTTTGACTTGCAGGGAGCATTTCTACATACTTTAACCTCAAGTTTTGGCACTTTGACCATGTTTAACATAAACATCTGACATCATAACAGTATAAAAATAACAGAAAATCACAAAAAGAATATGTCCCCTTTAAAAAATGGTCATAGTTTTCTCTTAATTTCGTCCCTCCATGTATTTCCATGAGCTGAACTCACCTTGACTATTTACAACTTAAAAACTGTTAATGTTGGGTGAAAATCCCTAAAAAAATGAAAAACAACAAACCATAATAGAGTTTAATTAAATCTCAGATCAATTTAGCAATCTAAATTTGCAAATATAAATTGTAAATTACCTAAGAATTACTTTAACCGTTACACGTAAATTCATTGTGTTAGTTACAAACACATTATGAGGCGTGTTGATTAAAATTCCAGGACACAGACCATGTTTAACATAAATATCTGACATCATAACAGTATAAAAATAACAGAAAGCCAAAAAAAGTGTAATATGTCCCATTTAAAGAGCAAACGTAGGAGTCAAGAAACTGGATCAAAATACAGTGTAGATTACAGTAATTAAGAGTTTCACAGATTAGATTGATTTTAATATGTAATACAGTCTACGATATCACTAGTAGGTGTATTTTTTTGTTAAGCAAAATGATTGAAAATCAATTGCCTAATGATATAAATGTCTAGGAAATGTATTTAATTCCACTTTAAAGCTTTAATCACCACTGTTCCTTCTTTACCACTCAAACTGTGTACTGGTGGTTCTTGACATGTGCTTTAAATGGGCATTAAGTTAAACGCAATAACAGAAATGTCAAAAAGTGATATAGTTGTTGGAATAGAAATGATTAAATGCTGGACACAGTTGCAAATTAGAGTGCCAAGAAAAATAATAACTCTAAAATCAAAATTAGAGTTAACTGAGCTCAACTGAACTCAGTTGAAAATGAGCTAAAGTGGATTTTAGAGATGCAGAAAAGCTTTCTGGATGATATCATGTCATTAAAATGTCATATAAATGTTATAATGTTATCATAAGTGTGTGTGTGTGAGTGTGTGTCAGTCAAGATGTGAAAGAAAACAGAAAATGTGGCAGTGCCTTGACCAACATTTTACATGTGTGTCATCCCAGTTTGTGTGTCCGTCTTTTACACACACACACACACACACACACACACACACACACACACACACACACACACACACACACAGTAAGTGCTCAGTCCGTGCTGGAGGCTAGAGGAAGCATTGTACTACTAGCCTACTTTAGGACAGGTCACTTCTCTAAAAGTGTCCAGCCACCGTGAAATTTATATTATTCCCATAGAGGACACACACACACACACACACACACACACACACACACACACACACACAGGATGGCATCACATATTGAGTGTATAGACTCTAACATGCCTGTTCATATAAAATTTAGTTGATTCAGTTTAGTTGATGCAAGAAACACCAAACTTCATGAAAAATGTCAACACTGATTCTAAAGTAAGAACATAATGTAAAAGCCTCATTAACACACGTTAAGCTCTTGTAGGAATGTTATCATTATATATATACATAGTAAATATATTTTTTATTCTTATAATTTCTGGTAGTGAAATGTTTCCCCACTGTGCAAAGCATACAAGAAGACTGCAGTACAGTATAGTACAGTATAATATTTAATGTAGTATAATGTAATTTAATATAGTATAGTACAGTATAGTGCAGTACAGTGCAGTACAGTATAGTATAGTACAGTATAGTACAGTACAGTGCAGTACAGTATAGTATAGTATAGTACAGTACAATGCAGTATAGTACAGTACAGTACAGTACAGTGCAGTACAGTATAGTATAGTACAGTACAGTACAGTATAGTACAAGACAGTACAGTATAGTACAGTACAGTATAGTACAATACAGTACAGTATAGTATAGTACAGTATAGTACAGTATAGTACAGTGCAGTGCAGTGCAGTACAATACAGTACAGTATAGTATAGTACAGTACAGTATAGTATAGTACAATACAGTACAGTACAGTATAGTGCAGTATAGTGCAGTATAGTGCAGTATAGTACAGTATAGTATAGTACAGTATAGTACAGTATAGTACAGTGCAGTGCAGTACAATACAGTACAGTATAGTATAGTACAGTATAGTACAGTATAGTATAGTACAATACAGTACAGTACAGTATAGTGCAGTATAGTGCAGTACAGTGCAGTGTAGTACAATACAGTATAGTACAGTATTGTATAGTACAGTATAGTACAATACAGTGCAGTACAGTACAATACAGCATAGTACAGTACAGTAGGGTATAGTACAGTATAGTATAGTACAGTACAGTACAGTATAGTACAGTATAATATAATATTATACTATATAATATAATATAGTATACTACAATATAGTATAGTACAACAGTGTTAGAAAGCAATTTAACTATTTAACTATATTTACTCAAGTACTGTACTTTAAGTACTGTACTGCAGATGAAGACATTAAAAGTATGATCACCTTATAAAAATACAACATTTTTAATACACTGATACATTTAATCGATACATAAAAAAATACAATGATGTACTGTGGCTCCTTCACTTTGGACAAAAAGTGAATAAATGTAAATATAAATATAAATGTTGAATAAAATGTCAGTAGGAGTTAAAATCAGCTTCACTTCAACTAGCTAACACTTTAAAATGCTGCTTACATGTTAATGTATCAATAATAACAATAAAATAATGAAATATACAATAATATAAGACTGACAGGGGCCATAATAACGCACAGTAAGCCTTTTACTTTTGATACTTTTAAATACATTTATGATGATAAACTATACTTTGGTGAAAGTATAGTTTATCTTGTAATAGAGTATTTCTGCAGCGTGGTATTATGACGTGTACTTGAGTAACACTGTAGCAGTATTACAGTACAGAAGCTGTATTACTGGTCCGCTCGTGTTCACCGTCTGGAAACAACGTCAGCGTGCCATTACGCATCTGGACAGCGCGCGCTCCAGCGGCAACGACAGATCCCCGGAGGAGCAGAGGAGCAGAGAGGATGATGATGGTGACGGTAGCGGTGTGGTGGTGATGATGATGAGGAGGAGGAAGAGCGCCTTCTGTGTCTTGGGAATTTGTATTTTCAGGATGATGGATGTGATGGCTCAATACTGCTGTCATTATATCTTCTGAGAGAGACAGAGAGATAGATGGGGGACCATCACCGGCGGACCCGGAGACTCGGGAGCCTCCCGATCAAGTCCCGGGTCTCCAAGGAGACGAAGCTCCGGCTGCGCGTGATCTTTCTGGATGACAGCGAGCGCACGTTCGAGGTGGAGGTAAGTTTATTAACAAAAAGGGGGAAAAACAAACTCCTTTCTCCTAAAATCCTTGCTTATATTTAAATTATTTAACCATTTTTCTTATTAACAACACAAATATATATATTCATAGTTTATCAAACATATCTCACGTTGTTTTCACATGTTCATGCTCAAATCCATATTTTAAAACCTTGATTGGGGCACTATTTCCACTAAACACTAAAAATGTTATGTGTCCACATGGCAATTATTATAATCTATAATATAATATAATCTAGACATTATACCAACATGGAGCATTCAGGATTATAAGTGACATGTTGTAAACATGTAGGCATTATTTTTGGAAAATTCTTGTATGTTGAAGTAATTTAAACATGTGACAAAAGTAGCTTTGCCAGAATTTAAAGTTAAACTTAAGTCTAGTTGGTGACTGGTTATAATTTCAATTTTAATATTAAATTTCCAAGTGTCACAACTGTAAAATTGATGCAGAATATAAACAAATCATGTCACTTTTGTGTGAGCTAGAAGGCTATATTTATTATATATTTATTATATAAAGAGTGATAAACTTCAACTGGTGCTGTCTTGGAAAATGGTTGTGTCAAACTGTCCGTGGATTTAAGCATCAATCACCGACTCACACCTCTAAGATGATGTATCTGTCAGGTGATATTTAAGTGCTAATTACTGCTGTCTCACAGCACGAAGGACTTGAATTTGTGCTTCTCAAACCATGGAAGATAGTGGGAAAGAGAGAGATGGGTGAACATATGGTAGAAGCCTCTACACATTTAATTATACTATGACAGGCTGTGGCTCTGGATATAAAAATGGATGGATGGACAAGTGATCTTAGTCCACCAGCTATTTGTAAATCGTTCACTAAATTAGCGCTTAAAGTCTTTACTTCTCTTGTCTTGCATGACTTAGCTTGTGAAGACTTTAGTAATGTTTAACTCAGCTGGAAACATCTAATCAAAAGCAATCAACTATGTAAACTGGAGTCACTGTAGCATCACAAGCTGTAACATAACGGCTGAAAATAACAGGTTTAGGAGCCAAAAAATGTATTAAACTTAACTGACAATACTTTATAAATGGAGGTATGACTTTGTTTTTATTCATGTATGCATACATACAGAAATATGTTATATGAGTGATAGAATTCACGCAGTTAAGAATGAAAGGGAAATATCAGATTATGCTAACCTAGCAGGCGCTATTTAGTAATCTAGCCTGATGATGTTATCAAAAACACTTGAACATCTAAAATCTTCCCAGTTTACATGATTATTAAACAGCATTTTAATCAAGTGATGTGTTCACCATATCTTTTTTATTCTTCACTTTTAACAGGTCATGTATGAGCAAGCTAACGTTAGTTTTGTCAGTTACCTCAAGCTAACGGCTAGCTATAAGTTATATGTGGATGTTACCTGGTAATTTTCTAATTATGTTGTTTTTGTGACATGTAATCTTCCCAGTTTACATTATTTAACAGATTTTAATGAAGTGACAGGTCAAATATGTTGGCCATAATTACCTCTTTTACTCTTCACTTTTAATGGGTCACATATTAACAAGCTAACGTCAGTTATCTCAAGCTAAGGTCTAGCTAAAAGTTAGAACTGGCAGTTACAGAGTGAAAATATTAGTTCAACATATAAACGTAAGAACAGTTTGTGCAATGCACGTTTTAATTAACAACGTGTAAATTTCCATTTATTAAAAACGTTATAACTTTTAAGTTTAATGTCTTAACAGTTGGTTCCTCAACTTTTGTCACACTTTTTTTCTGTTCAGTCAAATTAAGGAGAAGCAACCACAACAACTCACAACAAACTTCTGTACTTCTGTAACACTCTGTATTTATCATTTTATCGTTCAGGTGTAATTTTCTGACAGAAAAGTCATCAATATCAGAACTTGTCCTGGCTAAACAGTGTAAAAGTGGAGATTCCCCAAAAATCAACAGGACTGAGATCAATCCAATTTCATATCTTCCTAACAAGGGAAGACAAGTGAAAGATTCACTGTGATTGGAAGTAATGATGAAATTTTAATTAAATATCTTAATATAGTTTGAACGAAACAGACAAATACTAAATATTGTCATATTATTTTATCCAAACTGTTAGTGATATTTGCCAGTTGTGTGGTGAGTTAACAGCTGGATGTAAACTCTCTGATATCTACAGTATGAACTGCCATGTGCTCTGCTAGCAGCTACAGAAAAGCAGAGTGACGAGCTGCGTTTTCAACATGATGACGTTGCCTGCAAGGCAATCTAAAAAGAGACTCTCAATGTCTCAGTGTGTATATGTGTGTGTGTGTGTGTGTTTGTGTGTGTGTGAGGGTTGCAGTATTGTGTTTGTAAAGTAGCTCCATTTTCAATGCCCATGCTTTTTCTGTCGGTTGTCCCAGCAGCCTCCAGGACATTAGCAGCATCTTTAGAAGAGGAGGAGGAGGAGAGAGAGAGACGAAGGAAGAAATATAGAAACAATACAAGAGAGAAAGAGGATGCAAGTGGTCAAAAATAAATCCTTCCCACCCGGTGATAAATATAGTGTATTTGGTAAACAGGGGAGGTAAAACATGTGTGTGTGTTATAGAGAAAACCCACATAATTATAAAAATAGGTTTCAAGTTGCTACAGTGCATGTTTGCTCCTCTGACCCTGATTTTCTAACCTTCAGGGTGAAACCCCAATTAATGATCAGACAAGACGTGGAGAAAGAGAGAAGATGGAATGATGTAATGGGGGTTGATGTATAGACACTCAGAGCAAATAATGGAGGGGATGGAAAGACCCAAGTAAAACATATATTCAAGTGTATTTTATGGAAAGTCAAGTAAATTTTATGTATATAGCCCCAAATCACAAAATTGGCATTTACAAAAGTTTACATGTACAGCACCTTTCAACAACTTGGTTATTTAGATTGATTTATATAAGAAATAAAAGGCATGAAGACAATTAAGAATTTAATTTAGTCTAGAAGAGCCGTATGATTAACGGCCAGCGTGGGAATGTGGCGCCCGACATGAGATTTAAAAACTCCTCATATATTGTGAAAGACTGTGATGTAAAAGTTCTGCACTGCATGTTTAACATTAATTCAGTCGTATTTCTGTCCACCTGGTGAATCAACATTCACTCTTCTTTTAGCTCTGTTTTGGTCTCCACCAACTCCTGAGGGAGACATTTGTCTCTTTTAATGCTAACCTGTCTAACTTTTGCTGAACAGTGGCCACAAGAGTGGCAATTACAGGATAATGGTAAAGTGCAACAGTAGCACACAGCAACTCTATAAACTTTGCTAACGTTAGGTAACATTAGCCACCATATGCTACTGGTCACACCAGACCAGGTGAAGATGGAGCAGCAAAATCTGAGCAAGCATGTTTTTTTTATTGCTTATTTACTCAACTTTTCATTTGTAAGAGAAAAATAACTGTTATTTCTTCTTTCAAAAGTGACACAGTCTTGCTTTAACTTCTGCATGGTCCACTTTCTTCACCAGCTAGTTGCTAACGTTGTCCCTGTCAGGTGAAAACAGCTCGAAACATGATTGATGAGAGCGGAGTTTGAGGGCTTGAAAAATGAAAACAATGAGCTAAAAAACACAAAATCATGTATGTGACCCCTTTGCAAATTATATACACTGTACATATTAATTTAATCCATTTTTAATATAAATATTATTGATTAGTGCAGCTTTAAAGTGAAGTACATTTATTTAAATGAGCAAAAGCAGGATTAATAAAGCCTATAGTACGATAAAGCTACACACAATGGTACTGGATTCTTAAACTCAGTGTCACCAGAAAGTAACATCTACACTGTTGCTGTAACTTTAACATTATAGATGTAGTTAAAGGAATTTTACAACTCTGTCTTGTTTGAGACAAGTTATATTTCACCGTTGTTTCCTATCACATATTCCACAGATACATTTTCCCGTCAGCAGATTGGACATTAAAGTTGAATTCCGCTCCATTTAAACTAACTGCTCTGTTGTTCCCGTAATCATCGGTTATGCCTGTGTTCTCTTTATAATCGGTTCCAGCTGCTCTGTCCCTCCTCTTCCTCCCTCTCTCTCTCATGACGAGTTAATGAGGGACGTCCAGTGACCCCCGTCGGAGCGCTAAACACCAGCTAGCAGACAGCAAACACTAAAAAAAAACCTGGTAACGCTGCAGTGAGGGAACAATGCTCAAACACCATCTCGGTAATTAAAGAGACGAGAGACAGAAAGAGAGAGAGAAGGAGAAAGAGAGATGGATAAAAAGAGGGATGGGAGGAAGGAGAGAATGAGGGAGATGTAGGAAGAGAGAGGGGACAAAGAGGAAGAAGGAATTTAGTAATTATATATACAATATATTTCTCAAATATTTTTAAAAAGAGGGCTCTGGCATAGTATGACAACACTGAACATGATTTAATAGAGTTCACTGTCTAAAAGATAATAAAGAGACGAAAAATCCCCCACAAAGTTAAGGAAATGTAACTTTTACAGTGTGTAACAGTGTACAGGACAAAAGTGGAGGTAAAGATGTGGTAAAATTAAAAGAATGAGGAAAGGGCAACGAGGTAGAAAGAGTAGAGAAGAGAGGAGGAAAGCAAGAAAGAGAAAGAAGGAATAATATAACAGGACAGGATGGTAGAATTGTAACTTCAGAGCTTCTCTTCATCTCTCATTAGCTATAAATCACCATCTGATGAACTCTTACCTGAGAAATAAACTCCAGGTGTTTGTAAATGTCTTCCGTCCTCCCTGATCCCTTGTTTTATTACACTCTGGCCAGTAAACATGATTTTAAAAAAAATAGAGTAATGGAAGAGACAAGAACCTGAATTGAGAAATCTGAATTAAGTTGGGGGTATTTTCCTAAAAAAATCCATCTCATCAAATCATTTCAATCTATAGTTGAGTCTAACCCTAAGCCATAGAAATGAACTTGTTTATTGAGTTTGAATAATACTAGTGTTTCTGGTTATAACATCATCAATCGATAAATAACTTCAAATTTCAGAAATTTAACATTTTCAAAAATAAACTTAAGTTTTAAGTGTTTAAGTTTTCATTAGTTCATTAGTTTGTCCACCAAAGACCAATGACAGGTTTATTTTTCAACTGTAAAATGTTGTGCTGAGGTACATCATCACAAAACTTTAGAAATCAAATTTAGGAGACTTTTATCAAAAAAGTTTGTTTATGTTCAAGCAAGACTAAGACAGTCATGCTAACACCTCTGTAAGGTTGTACTTCGGTGTTTTGAGCTAAATGCTAATGTCAGCACACTACCATGCTCACAATGACAATCCTAGCATGCTAATGTTTAGCAACTATAATGTTTACCATGTTCGCCATCTTAGTTTAGCGTGTTAGCATGCTAACATCTGCTTAGCACTAAACACAAAGTACCGGTGAGGCTGATGGGAAGGTCATTAGTTTTGTATTTGTTCATAAACCAAAGTATTGGACAAATACATTTTGAACTGATGATAGCAGGACATGAAATGTTAAAGGATCACGAAAATCAGTAGGATTCATCCTCTGGGGACCATGAATGGTGGTGGACCGACCACATAGCTGCACCAAAAATCCAATATCAGTCAGGCTCTATAGACTCCAGATCTGCATGGGACTTTTTTGTGCTATGATATAATTTCTTGCTTATTCACAACAAAATCTTGATTGGAAGATGATTCTAAAATAGTGAACCAACATGCGTTTATCTAAGCGTCTAACAAAACAGGTAAAAAAATGGACTGGAGGAGTTTATTTTTAGTTTTCATTCAGAAACGATGGGCATCCAGTTCATGTGACCTATAATATTGACTACAGCATTATATAAAGTTCTTGTGAACTAAGTAACAGAGAAATTGAGCCGTAACACCAAGTGTCCCTGGACACCAGTTTTAAGTGTCTTCATTAAAAAATCCAATAATCCTTCTCACTCACTCCCTCTTTAATTCTCTCTCTCTCTCTATCAGCAAAAGGTTTTAGGTTGTGACTTCTTCAACAAAGTTTGTGGTCATCTGAAACTGCTGGAGAAAGAATACTTTGGACTGGAGTTTAGACACCACAGTGGCAACTATGTAAGAAACACAAAATCAAAGAGAATATTTTCATTTTTTCCAGATGTACAGGCACATAGAGTACCAAATTGTTTTTTATGTTGTTGTTTGGTTTTTTTTTGCAGGTGTGGTTGGAGCTACTGAAGCCGCTGACAAAACAGATTAAATGTAAGTTATACTGGATGTCAACAATTAAATGATCAGAAAGATGTTCGGATAATAGTTTAGCAAACAGAATAATGTCTTTTAAAAGTTTAAATAAAAGGGAAAGGAAAAAACAACAGTTTTTACATGTTGCTTGCTTATATTGGCTCACTTGATTGCTTGATTACCAGCAGGTGTGTGTTTAAATCAGCAATTCCTAATTAGCACTAACTGAAACAGCTGGTTCATGTTCAATATGACACCAAACAAATCCCTTCAGAAGTTGATCTGGACAGTTATTCTAACGTTTAAGGCCAATTTATATGGAAGATTTTAAATGTCTGAATGAAAACAAGACAAGCAATAAAGTGAAATACAATACACATTATTTATATTTCCTTTTTATTTATGCATTTACTGTGTCATAATTGAAGGAAAAACATGTTAAATCGCAATTATTTAGCATGACTGCAAGGAAGATAACTAGAATTGCCTTTAGGGCTGAATGCGAGTCTACAGGATAGATTAATTTTGCACAGATGTTAGTAGCTATTCTTCCTCCATTAAACCAACTGTCTGATGTACGTTAACGCTAACTAGCTAACACTAATCAGCCATCAACACTTACCAAGAATTGTACCAAGATGATCCCTCTAAGTGTTTCTTTGCAAATTTGCACCATTGGTGATGAAGCCAGAATGTCCAAAATCAAAGAAGTTATCATAGCTTATCAGCTGTGTTGCACTATGAACCTTTTGTACAAACATCTCTTTTGGAGTATAAATTCATAGTGAGTGCAGCCTTTTCTTCAAGCATTATCCTTGAGATGTTTATCCCAGTCGTCTTATTATAATTGTAGAGACCTCGGAAGTTTTACTTTGTCCATTTTGTGCTTGCAAAGCAGAAATATTGTTCTCTAGACCTAAATCATACCAGTAAGAAAACAGAGACGTTTAGAAACATAATTGGCTGTGAGTTGGTTGTGCTGGTTTTTCGCTACATGCTCTTTTCATCGAACTTCAAAAATATACTTGGTGCTTTTCCTTTCCATCTTATCTTTTATCTCTCTAACTTATTTCACCCTCTGTCCCCTGTCCTCTTCTTTCTGTGTCTGTGATCTCTCATTTCTTTTTCTTCCTCTGTTAGACTCCAATGATCTGTTCTTCAGGTTTATAGTCAAGTTCTTCCCACCAGACCCTGGACAACTTAAGAGGGGCCTCACCAGGTACCAGTCTGCATGTTTGTATGTGTTTCATTGTCATCCAGCTCTGATACGATGAAAAAAGAAAACTGCATACAGACTGAATTACAAAACTTTAAACACTGTTGACCCGAATATTTCCCTTCTAGTGGTTGTCTGCAGTAGTCGTAGCAACAAGGCACATCTGTAACCATAAATCATCTTACTGTGTGTGTGTGTGTGTGTGTGTGTGTGTGTGTAGGTATCTTTTTGCCTTACAGATAAAGCAGGACTTGTCTAACGGGAGTCTGACCTGTAATGACAACAGCGCCGCCCTGCTGGTGTCTCACATACTGCAGTGTAAGCATAAAAATACAGCACACTATTAAAGTCTACATGTCATGTCATCAAGAGGTAAATCAATAAACTAATCCCTAAATTCACCTATACAAAGTCATAATTATCATTTATTAAAGTGTATAATAGAGCTGCAACGATTAGATGAGTTAATCAATTAGTGGATCGACAGAAAATTAATTGGCAACTATTTTGAATCAAATTGTTTTATTTCTTAGGTAAAAATGCCCAATATTTGTAGTTAGTAAACTGAATGTATTTGGGTTTTGGACTGTTCTTCTGGGACTTTGGAAATTATATCAGGCATTTTTGCTATTTTCAGACATTTTATAGACAAAATGATTCATCGATTAAATTAAGAAGATAATTGGCAGATTAACGGATAGTGATCATAACTGTTAGTTGCAGCCCTAGTGTATAGTATGTAAGATATTCATGAAGTGCAAATTTAATTATCTTCAACGATTCTAGTCAATTTATGAGGCAAAAATTGCTTTACATTCACCACATATAAAGTGGTGATTTTGCCACAACAAAATGCATCTTGGGATTGTACAGAGTCAGTTTATTTAAACATTGTTTTAACAGGTAGTTTTTTTATGTGTGTGTGTGTGTGTGTGTGTGTGTGTGTGTGTTACAGCAGAGCTAGGGGACTATGATGAGGAGCTGGATTGTCACCATCTGGAGATGAAGCAGTACGTCCCCAACCAGGAATATCTTGACCATAAAATCATCAAATTCCACAAGAAACACAGGTACACACAAAAAAAAATAAATGTTTGTAGGACTGGTGTAAATTCAGATTAGGGATATGTTTGGTTGATATAAGTTTTCATTTCTCTCTCTGTCTCTGTAGAGGTGTGTCTCCAGCAGACTCGGACATCCACCTGCTGGAGGTGGCGAGGAAGCTGGACATGTATGGCATCAGGCCTCACCCAGCCCACGACGGGGAGGGGATGAGGATCAATCTGTCTGTCACACACTCTGGAGTACTGGTCTTTCAGGTATATGGTTTATGGTCTAGAACAAACACATAAATAAGGACATTAACATTTTCACATACACAAGGATTAACCTTCCACGGGGCTGGAAATGAAAAGGTCTTGCTGGAATACAGTCTAGCAGCTGTTCTTAATTACACAAACTGCATGGCTGTAGTCATTCAATCACTTTGGTACAGAGTAAAATGTAAAAAATCTCAGCAAATCAAATGGATTGCCTGGAAATTTTATACAGACATTTATTACCCAGATGATGAATTCTAAAGAATTTGGTGTCTGACCTTTCCAACATCTCAGTTATTAATCAGATGAAGCTAATGACCAAAGCTAATGACCTACTTGTTCCAATCAATATTTTAGTGTGTTTTATGTCTAATGTGAAAGGGGTCGTAGAGATGAAAGAGAATTATTACCTACATCTGCAATTCCCATCAGCTCTACAAAGATTTTTAGCATCTTTCAGCTCATTGTTTTGGTTTTAAAGTCCACAACTTTGTTGTTTTGATTCACTCTAACTGCTCTCATCAGCGCAGTTTCCAGTGAAAAAAGCTCTGATAAAGCCACTGTGCTCTACATGTCCAGCACCAAACATCAGACAGACAACATCGGTGACTTGAATGTGGAGAATGTAGCTGCTAAAGAGCGAAGAACATGTGAGACATGGGTAAAAAGGCAATTTTCTGAGGCAATAATACGTCAACATTGAGTTTACAGTTTGTTCTGCTGCCCCCAAGTGGCCAGAATCAATTAAAGCAGGTTTAAGATTGAGGGACCTGTGAAATTGTATCTAACAGGATGTTTGGTTAGAGGTTAGGTTAAACATTCCCTGTTTTTTCTAGAGAGTGACTGTTTTCTAGGATAATATGTTCAATTTTAGCCTCATATTAGGACTGAAGGACATGTTTTTTGTCTGTGTGGTCCAGGGAAACACCAAGATCAACACTTTCAGCTGGGCGAAAATCCGCAAGTTGAGCTTCAAACGCAAACACTTCCTCATCAAACTACATGACAAAGTTGGGGTGAGGTTCTCACTTGGCCTAATCTTCTGTGATTGTTGTAAACTCCTTGGAGTATTTATTAATCTACGTATTGTGTAATGCCCATCCAGCCATCGTGTAAGGACACACTGGAGTTCTGCATGGCCAGTCGGGATGTGTGTAAGTCGTTCTGGAAGACGTGTGTAGAGTACCACGCCTTCTTCAGACTGGCTGAGGAGCCGAAGACAATGCACAAAACACTGCTGTCCTGCAAGGGCTCCAGCTTCAGATACAGGTAAAACACACAAATAGACACACACAGTGCTGTGATCCACAGGTACATTCTCACCAAAAACGTTTTTTGTTGTTCAAACAATCTTTTTGGATTTGTTTATGTTTTTCCATTGACTTTGTATGCAATTTTGCAATCATTAAAATTAGTTAGTGCTCAGTCTGAACTAACAACCCAAATTTGATAAAACTATACAAAGGTAAAGCAGAGGAGGATTTTTAGCTGCAATGATCAGTCAATTGATTGTCTTGAGTCATTTTGTAAGGAAATAATGGAAAATTCTCATGTTCCAGCTTCTTTAAATGTAAATATTTTCTGGTTTCTTTAGTTCTTTGTGATAGTAAACTGAATATCTTTAGATCGTGGACTATTGGTTGAGTCAAAAACAAGACATTTTAGGTTGCAGGTTTGGAAAACAGTGATCAACGTTTTTCACTCTTCTGACATTTTATAAACTGAACAACTAATCAATTAATTGAGAAAATAAATGACAGATTAATCGATAATGGCAATGAAAAAGGGCTGCTCTCAAGTCAACACTAAAGACCAAACATGACTGATGGCTTCCTTTAACCATCCTTCAGTCTGGAGTAAAATTTTGAGATGATTAAGAGGTTCGATTGTTCTTGAAATGATGAGAACTTTGTAGGTTTGCTTTTAGTTGGAGGCTATACTGTTTCTGTAAAACCATGACAAATATGGCCACCGATGATTTTCAATGTTTTGTTAATTTAATGTGTGACAGTGGACGGACACAGAAGCAGCTACTGGAGTGCATGGGATCCCGGGAGAAGAAGCCTTTGCACTTTGAGAGGTGAGAGCAAATTCATCAACACAAGTCAAACATATCAAACCTCTCGATCAAGGTACATACACTGATTATGATGCTAAATACCACCATAAAGGACGTTAACTCTGCACTGATCCACCACAAAGCCCTAACTGTTGATCATGCTTTTGAATTTACAGTTTACTTTTTTTGTTATTGAAGGTGTGTCATTGTCTCTATTTTCCCGCTTTTCTCCCCACCCAGGACTTACTGTCAGTCAGACTATGATCCCAGACAGTGTCGATCTTCCCCAGATCTCCTCACCGATGTCTCCAAACAGGTAATAAAAACTACTATTTACAGAGAGCAGTTTAAACAGTTATTTATATATATAGAGAAAAGAACTGACACTTTGAATTTGTGTGTTTTACTTTTTCAGCTGTATGAGCACTCCCACCCGTTCCCTCGGTCGAGTCGTGCCTTGGCGGTCCACAGTCAGGACGAGCTGGACCCGCATCACCGGGGATTAGACAACATTGAAATCGAGGGAGGAGGGGCTAAACGAAGCTATTCATCTGTTGAGGTTGCCCAGAAGTCCCGCCCTCTCTCCCAAGTCACTCCCCTCTCGCCATCTTTCCACCCATTAACCCCCTCACCCAAGATAAGATCTGCCTCTACATCTGTGATGGAGGACATGAAAGGGGGACGAATTGGGGCGCAACGCCAAGCTCAACGCCTAGCTGGTGTCTATGGCAACCGTTCACGGCGCCGGCCAAACCCACAGCCACACCCAGATGCAGCGCAGCAGCTGGTTCTTCTCTACCCAAACAGCCCTGCCTACCAGTACCACCCCATCCTTCCAACATTCCCATTTGCCGGTTCCTCACCGCTCAACCGACACCCCTACTTATCAGACTACGTTGCTGTTTCTTCACTGGAGCGTTTCCCACAGTCAAGACGACAAGATTATGTGACGATGGATGGCCTACCTCGGCCGTCTTTTTACCCACTAAGCCAAGATTCGCCATCTGTCTCGCCAATCAGGAGGAACCTTCGCCCCTCAGGCGGGCTGGGTTTGACTAGGGTTTACCAGTCAGGAAGCAACAGTGCAAGGTTCTTGGGCGTTGGACGTACTGAGGCAGGGCATTACAGCGACGACTCCAGCTTTCTTCCGGGGCTGCCTCGCCGCGTGGCCAGCCAACCAGATGTTAAGTTTCACCTCTCAAGGAGTTCTAACCCCGCCTTTAACCCGGCCTCTGAATTCCGACCCCTTGGTTACTACCCCCATCTGACACGCCCCTCCAGACCCACCTACCTCCCGCTAAACTCCTCCCCTCTGCCTGATCGCCCCACTTCGCTATGCATGATCAGCGGCACTACGGGTAACTACAGCGATTCGGACCCAGAGGTTTTCTACCCATATTACTGCCCGCCACCCCCGCTAGGGAAAGTGGTACGGTCCACAGGACTAGCCAGGATGAGGTTTTCGTCTGGGAGCCTCCAGCTGGATGAGGAGGAAGAGGGGGAGGAGGAGGAGGAGGAGGCAGGAGTGAAGGGGAAGACAATGAGGGATGAAGAGGTAAAGAAAGAGGAAGAAGAAAAGGAGATGAAAGGTGCTTCGAAGGTTACTGAGGTCACACTGTAGGGAAAGAAAACATTTTACACATGAAACAGGTTCATATAAAGATCACATTAAAAATTGGCAGGTTGGCTTAAAACAAACACAAGACAATTGTGATAAATGTGATGGTTTTGTGTGTATAAGAAGTGTATTGTTTTAAGGTGTACGGGCAGATGAAATGAATAGTTTTCACCTTGTTTTAGCAAAAGAAAACTAATACTGACTGTCAATTAGTAGTCATATTACGGGTACAAACTTACAATTAATACTTGTAAAATGATATCTGCTATTATCCAAGGTCAAACAAGCTGTACCAAAATGTAACAATAGAGGTTGCCATTGCTACACCAAGAGGAAATTAAACTTTTAGTGACATTAGAAGCCTGGCAGTATGGATTAAAGCTGTCTATTGGCTGGAATAAACAACTGGTTGACTTTTAGTCCAAGATATTTGCCTTGTGAAGCAATGTCCCAAACAAAAATGTAAGATGACATACAGCCTCCTAAAAGCCAAGGTAAAGGAAAACTAAGGTCTGTTACAACTTGTGTTTTATTTCCGTAAATCCAGCCATCAGTTCCACAGTATTGTACTGACCAAAATGATTGTTCAATATTACTAAAAATTGGTCAGACAGGGCAACAAATGTCAGGTTAGCCAACCTTAGTTGGACGGAAAGTGAAGATAAGTGGTAAGATTATTACCCAATCACACAGGTTATAGACTGATGTGCTGGTTCAATTTCAACACTCTTTTCCTTTAGCAATGAGGGATTATTAATGACATGACAGGTGTGGTCACTCTCAGTTTTACCTCTAAATAAACTACATTTACAAATTGTCGACAAATTATTGATCATCTATCTTACTAGTTGGGTTTCTGGTACTGTTGGACCCATTTTTTAGCAATGCTAAAGATTTTGTCACAATGTTGGTGTATACATCATAACCAATAGAACCAATGACTGATGCTACAAAGATAAAAAACAATAAACCATAGTTTTCCTTTAATTACTAAGCCCCATTTGGCCATGTAGTGAGAATGAGGAAAGTCACTTTACTGCCACTTAAAAGAAAATTTTTATGACTTTGATACAAAGTCTTGTGTGTGATGCGTTTATAGATTTGGACAACTTATTGGATAACTTTCTGGGTAATGTAGTCGGGTAATGTTTCTGAAAATAAATGGTTCTTGTGAAATCTGTTGAAAAATGTGAATTTAAAAGACCTTTTTGGATTATAAAGGATTTGTCAATAAAGGATTATACACAGGAAGATGACTGTGGTCTGAGAGGGGTCTGGTACATTCAGAATAATTTATTACATTACTTACAATTGCATACTATTATATAATGGGTTATTTCACCCAAGCAATTAAATGATATATACAGTTATAATAAAAGTAACTGAAATCTAAATATAAGTACAGATTCTCAAAAATTACTCACAATATACCTCCAAATTTCAATTCCAAAAACAGTTTTTGACCTCCAAACTTTGTACATGTGTACTGATACCCATTGTTACTCCTGATCATTTTCCTTTCAGCAAAATAATGGAGTAAGAGAAACACCACAAATTTCTCAATCAAACTTAAATATTTATTCATAAAACTCTACGTCCCGCTACAAAAAAAGAAAAAAGAAACGAGTACATTTCTTCAAAATCTTACATCTTTCATTTTACACCCCCCCTCCTCCCCTCCCCTCCCCCAAACAAGCATTGTCGTATCCCTTATGGTAATATAAAAAGACAAAAATATACAATGACCAACTTTTATAGTGTCTTTGGTACAAACTGTCAGTAATACTCTTAATTACAGTTCCCTTTATGCACATGAAAACAATCTGTGCTACTTTTTGATGTCCCAACTCAACAATAAGTTGAGAGTTCTTAATGTTTTCCCAAACTGAATGGGTATTAAAAAACAGACTTTTCATGAGCAAGTGGAAGACCTTTGTGTGGTTGTACCTTGCTTACAGGAACATTTTCATTTTGTTCAATTGCCATCACTGAAATTATATTTCCACCAGATACTTTCTGAACTACACACTTCCCAGAAAACAATCAAATCTCGTCACCCATAGCCAATACTTAAATTACCTCCAGACTTATGTCATTGTCAAAATTTCTCCATTACTACCATTTCATTCGACCAAAAAGTTTGATGCTAATGTCTTAGCAAACACAGACATTGATTTTATTAAAATGGCAGCTGTTTGGAACACTCAAGGTGGGGAAACTTTAACATAACTAGCAATATTTAAATAAATTTGAGGATTTCATACATACAACATGGAGTAAATTAAGCTAGCTACTTTGGGGACAGCTACAACAACAACTAGATAGTAAGCTAACTGGTTAGCAAGCTACTTGTTGAGCCTAGCCAGAGCCTAGTTGCTCCCAAAAAGTAGTCAAAAAATGGGTCTTTACTCTTAAAAGTGCAGTGTGTAGGATTTAGTGGCATCTGGTGGTGAGGTTGCTGATTGCAACCAACTTGAATACCCCTCCCCTCATCCTCCCTTTCCAAGCGTGTAGGGGCACCTACAGTGGCCTCTCTAGAGCCCGTGTTTGGTTTGTCCATTCTGGGCTACTGTAGAGATATGGCGGGGCAACATGGCAGGCTCCGTGGAAGAAGACCTGCTATTTATGTAGATCTAAAGGGCTCATTCTAAGGTAATGAAAAGACAACAATTCTTATTTTCAGGTGATTATACACTAATTAAAACATACTTATGAATATTATATTCCATTCCAAGTCTGTTCTGCTAGATGCCACTAAATTCTACGCATCGGACCTTTAAGGAAAAAGTTAGACATTTTAAGAAATACGCTTTCTGGCAAAGAGTTAGATGAGAAGATACCATGTGTGTCCGTTAAACAGCTAACAGCCACTTAGCTAACCGGCTGATTTGTTTCCAACTGTTAACTGTTCAATGGGAATCTCCGGAAATAAAAAACATTTCTAAAATTCCCAAATTACTAAAATGTTCAAAAAAGTAACTTGAGTTTCCTCTCAAAATTGTTTCAGTGGTGGATTATAAATATTTATACCTTGTCTAATTTCCATTAGTAAAATCAGAGTGACAATTACAAAATTTAACCCTGAAAGCTGAAACCTTTTTGTAGTACACTTTGATGGGTAGACCCAACCTTGACTGAATTCCGTTATCAGGGAACTGTAATTTTAAAGCATTACTGAAGACAACAAAACAAATGCAATATTGGCATATTATCTGTCTCAAGTGCTACTGAACAAACATATAGACATCTACAAAGTCCAGGCAAGTCATGACACGAAACATAGCACTGCTGATGGACGAGAGCCCTCTTCTTTATATTTTTCTGTGTACGGTTTTAACAAAAACATGACGTCACCATGAAAAAGTGACATCTTCTTGTTGAAAATAACAAAGAATTAAGGCACATTAAAAGTAATTTAGAAGGTTTAGAAGGACAAAAATGGCCTGCTTTATTTTAAACATATTCAAAACTCAAGACATGATTACTTTTTTAGAGAAGTTCATGTCTCTAAACAGGAGAAATGAATCGTTTTGATTGTATTTTCAAACCTTCAGACCAAAAATGCAGCTGTTATTCGAATCCAATTTAGGGAGAAAAAGTTCTTCAACCAGCAGCAGTGATTATATATATATATATATATATTATATATATATACATATATATATATATATATATAATATATATAGTGTATATATTACATTAGTAGTGTGTGTGTGTATGTGTGTGTGTACGTGTGTGCGTGTACGTGTGTATATATGTGTATGTGTGTCAGGTGTGTGTACAGCGAGGAGACATCGCACAGCAAATCTCCTCCGTTTCCAATCGTCCAGCAGCGTCACCGTACGGAGACACAGTCTCTCTTCATTCCACGCACTTCCTTTTTCGATTTATCCACTCCTCAGTTGGTCGTGAATCTGGGGGCGAGTGACGGAAATCAGGAGAGGGAGAGAAGGAAGACATTTGGTAAACAAATGATCTGATGTAGGGAGGACATAGACATCTTAATTTCTGAACACTTACTAAGAATGAGAGAGAAAGAAATCAAGACAAAAGACGGTGAAGAATTACAGAAAAATAAAAGGAACCTAAAGAAGCTCAAGAAAACAACAGTAAGATATTAATTCTGAACAAAAGAAAGCAAAATACAAGAAGATAATTTAGAAAATGACAAACGTACTTCTGGTACCTGGCAATGATGTGTGTGACCATCCTGTCCGTGATGCCTGGACAGACGTCTTCAGCCAATCGGATGTTGCGTTCCAGCTCCTCGATGGCCAATCGCTGCTCAGAGTGCTCCTTGTGCTGCTGCTTCAACTACAGAAGAAGAAGAAGAAGAAGACAAAATAATATTTCTGCCATCTGCAACCTCTGTTTTTGCAGAAAACGAGCAATTCTGTAGGAAGATCATGACTTTTGTCTCGGTGTGTTATTGAGGACAGATGTTTTCAGTAATTTAGGGGTTTTAATAACCTGTGGAGGAGTTTATATTCTGCATTTACACACAAATTACACATGCTGAGCTTTTTCTATCCTGATTCAAATATTTTGGAGTCAAATTTCTTGAAGGACGGACCCATTTTTTTTTGTTTTTTTGAGATTCTCATATCATTCTGTAGCTTCCCAGTAATGTTCCATATGTATTCAAAACCGAAAATTAAAATTTTAGTTGAAGTACAAGGAAGGTCATCAGCGCTCTAAATTGCATCACAGCTTTTTGGGTGTTTACATTTAAACAACCCGGAAAAGAACGCAGATGGACTCGTCCTTTAAATATGATGATTTTTAGGCTGAAAACATGAATTAGTTCATATTTCCCCTCAAAATAAATCTATAATACAATCATGCAGGGAGATCAAATTTGAAGCAAGTTAAATTAATACAGACAATGTGGTGGAAAAAGAAACTACAAACTTTTTCTGGTGATCAAAAAGAAGCGACTATTCAAATGTAAACATCTCACAATTTAACTCTGAACTGCTGGTCCAAGCAAACTGCTGATCATATTTTGCAGAGTTGTTAAGGATTTCTCTTTTGTTTTTGCTGAGCACACGTGGTTTCTGTTATGCGTATCATTTGATCTTTTATACTTGCATGACTTTGTGTACTAACCTCAGTGAAGACAGGAGAGATGACTGTGGTCAGACTGGCGGACTTACTCAGCTGATCCTGACCCTGCAAAAGATAAAGAAGAGGAAGAGGAAGATATGGAGGATGAAAAGAGGAAAAACAAGGTGGGGGATTTAATTATTGCAGTTCTATATCACTAAAAACAAAACAAAATTGTACAACAGGATATCTACCATTCTAAAAGTTTCACAGAAAAAAGCTTAATTAATCAAAAATAGATTTTTTGGGATTTTTTTTTTAAATAAAGTCTTAAATTGATCATAATTTTACTTAAAGTTATTTTCAAAGACATCCCAAAACTTTTCCTAAACTGACCTTTATAATGTTAAAAAGGTCAGTGGAATAGTTTGAGTAAAGTTTACTTTGAGTCCATTTATGTTCATCTGTATTATTTATTGATTATGAGGCTGATAAAGCTCAGTGTTAATGTAAGTTTCACCACAAACTTCACAGATTTCACTAATCAGTTGTGTTACTGCAATAAAATGCATTTTGGAATAATACAAATGTAGTAATTTCTTAGACTCTTCAACTAGTCTCATCAATTATTTCTTTCATTTTCAAATAGTTCTGGTTATTCTGAAAAAGAAAATATTTGAAGCAAGTGAGAGACATAAATAGAAGTAGGACAAAAATCTACTTACATTTAAATGTAAATGTCAGTTTAAGAAAAACAAAGAAACTTGGATAAGTGAGTCTGACCTCCTCAACTGAACACTGACGCAGATGTTGTTCTGAAAACAACAATAAAACCTTTTTTTGTCCAGTAATGAAAACAACAGGTAGTTTCTGCTTCTGTTATGACACAGTCGGAGTGGATTTCACTTCCTGTTCATGTCTATGTGAAACTTACAAGACACAATCACTTCTTAAATGAACCTCGACATGTGAAATTGCGAGGAACTCCACTGTCCAGCCGGTTTGAGACTGTAAGGCGATTAAATAATACAAACAACAGAGAGGAAGAGATGCTGCCTGGCTGCAGTGAGTGTAATGACAGTGACGGAGGATAATGACAGTGAAGACATGACAGCGTCGTTGTCCCCTGCTGTTGTTATAGCCGTTCTTCAACCCTTCCCACGCTATTTCCTGTCCCCTCCTGTTTCTGGCCACATCACCCGACTGCAGCTTTACACTAATGTTCAAACAAACGAATTACTGAACAAGATCCAACCATTTTGTCAACGTTACAAGCATTTCTCTTCTCCACAAGCTGTCTCGAGAAACACATAGATGGTACTGACCGTCCCGTGGAGGACCTTCCTGCCCTCCGTCTTCTTCTTACGGACGGTGGTGAAGGACCACTCAGGAGAATCGCTGTTCTCCTTGTTACTGGACTCACTTGACACAAACACACACAAAAACAGCTTATATTACTCACCAATCACTGCACGGTGAACATATGTGTGTATTCAGACATACAACAGCAGTGTTTTCCTGTTTTAACTGGAGAGTAGAGATGTTACATCTCTTAAAACAAGCAAAGTTATTGCGAGAACAACATTAATGAAATTACCTGTCAGAGTCGTCGGAGCTGCTGTCGCTGTGCCCCTCCTCCTTCCATCTCCTGTACCTGTCAATCAACTCGCTGAGGTAGGACGTCTTCTTACAGTGTTTGACGATGAACTTGTGTTTGAGCAGCTCCTTGGCTGTGGGACGCTGCAGAGAAAGAGAGCAGAGACAGAACGTTTACTGTCTTTGGTCGACTCTTTTATAAGTAGCAGCTTCATTGAGGTTCAGAAAGAGAAAAAGATTAATAAAATAATAGAAAGAGTTGAAAAAGTGAATTATTTGCCAAGTAGCCTCATCTTAAAACAGTATCTTACAGGAAGAAAGAGAAATTGACAGAACAGAAAAGGCAGAAAGAGGGAGAGGAGCAGTTTGTCCACCAGGGGGCAGCAAGATGCAACCACAGACACACACAGTAAAGGAGAGCTGGCTTAAAATGAATGACATCAAAAACACTTATCTGACTCAAAACCGAACCAAAACGATATAAAATTACATGAATGAAAAAATGACTACCTCAACACGAGTTAACCATGTGCTTATCAGGGTGACTAACATGAAAAAACAAAGTAAAAACTTGGGAAAAATTTAAAAAATATCAATTTGAAAAGTCAAAATAAGTTAATAATGTCACTAAGAAGACTGTTTGATAATAGAAAAGTACAAAAAAATCATACATAAGTAAAATTATCAAGTAGTAATTTGTATTTAAAGTATGAAAAGTAAAGGTAAGCATGCTGCAGCAAAATGTCCCTGTGAGTTTTATTATATGTATTATTACATTATTTGTTTGTTAATATTGGTGCATCACTGTGTAGCTGCTGGAGGTGGAGCTAGTTTGAACGTCTTTATGTACACTGAGGTGGTTAAATCCAGCGGTTGAGCCGCCTCCAAAGGGTCATAAGATAAATCTGAGGGGTCTCAAATTGTTGCTGTTTTGTGAAATATTGGATAATTTGAGGTCTTTGAGCCTCAAACGGTTATTTAAATGAAACCATGTGAGAAGTTTAGAGGGGAACATCTGAAACATGACAAGGAACCCTGACTAGACTCTGCTTTGTTATGTTGTTGAATCACTGGTTTAATCATTGTAACAATATTTTCTAAGATCATCATATGTTTTTTATGTAAAATCTTACTCTCAAAAGTAACTGCTAATTACAGTAGTCAGATAAATGTAGTAAAAAGTACAATATTTACAATATTTATAAGTATAAAGTAGCATAAAATGGAAATACTCTTGTAAATTACAGATGCTTACAGTGCTTGAGCAAATGTACTTAGTTACTTTGCTTGGCAGGAAGTCTCACATGATTGATTTTTAACTATTTAAATAGCAATAAAAGCATGTAAATACCATTTGTAGGGCCTCTATCCAGCAGCAAAAATACAATAAAGTGAAAAATAAAGGTTCATTAAAGCAAATTTAGAAATTTAAGATTGAATATGTGTCTTACGAAGGCGGGGTCCTTGTTGAGGCAGGCCTCGGTGAACTCTTTGAAGCTCTTGGAGAAATCTCCCGTCAGCGTCGGAGGAGGAGACTTGGGGATGTGGAACAGAACTCGCATCGGATGCATGTCTGAATTCGGAGGTTCCCCTTTGGCGAGCTCGATGGCGGTGATGCCCAGCGACCAAATATCAGCCTGGAGAGACACACACAAACATACACACAAGCTTACGCAGCTATCCTTGTTATGGATATTGCATTGACTTCCATTCATTGTGGACAGCCTAAACCAAACGTTTTGCCTCTTTAGGACCAGGCTTTGGTCCCCATGAAGACTACTGGTCTGTGTTTATACTGGAAAAGGTCCCAAAAACACACACACACACACACGGAGTCAGAATTAAACACACTCTGGTGTAAAGTTACATTTGGCACCAACCTACATACATTTGCGTACAAGATTGGACATTTGCACCTGTTAGTACAGACAGTTAGCAATTAAACTTTATAATCTTTCCTCATGGTTTATGTTCCCTTGTTCCTTTTAACTACTGTGAAAGTACACGATGCCAGAACTTATCAAGCTAGCTAATCACTGTAAATCCAAACTGACCGCAGATGCCGTTTCTGAGGAAACAAAACCAAACTACAAACATTTACTGACAACTGTTAAAATCTACAGAAACATTTTTGGGTGGAGATTCAGTTCAAGAACACACAGTTACACCGTCTACATGATGCTAAATGCTAACCATGCTACTGGGCTGTTTGTATGGCAGTTTTACTTTTAACCAGGGCTGCAACTATCATTACTTCTGTTATTCGTTTGGTCTAAAAAGGTCAGAAAATGTCGGAAAATGTCCACCACTGTTTACAAAATGACGTCCTCAAATCAAACAGTCCAACAGATATTAAAGAAACCATAAAACATTCACAACTGAGAAGCTAAAACCAGTAAACTGCTGTATTTTTCCTAAACGATTCATAACGAGTAACTGATTATCAAAATAGTAACTTTTCTCTCAATCGACTAATTGATTAACCAAACTGTTGTTGCAAGCTCTACTTCCAAACTGGATCTGCAGTCGCTGTGTGTGGATCTGTTGTGACAGGAGGGTTTGAACAGGATTTTGGCAGCTTCTTGTGAAAGTATCAAATATCCCAATACAGTTTTTCACCAACAGATGCATTTTTAGAAGCCTGCAACTCCTGCAAAACCATTGCTCAAAACAGAAAGAAAGTGGCCAGTTTTTTAACCCAAAGTTACCTTTTTTTAAGGCAGAAAATGATTATTTTACTATTATGAATAAATATGTTATTTTTGCCATAAAGAAAATGTTGGAAAACAGTGAAAAATGATCAGGCAGCATCTTCAAATATCTTGTTTTCAAGTCTAAAACCCAAAGATATTAACTTTACACTGATATAAAACTTTCATTTAAGAAGTTGGACCCAGAATATGTCAATATGGTATTTACACTTGATTAATTAATACTTTGTTGATTGACTTATTGTGTCCGAACACGTCAGGAACAGAAGTAACGCAGCTATTTGTAGACGACAGCAAACAGTCAGAAACAGTCAGGTGGTTTGGATGAGAGTTGACTTTTTGTTTGCCTGACGGCTGTGACACCCACCAACCATATGTCAGTCTGGGCAAGAACGCGCACACACACACACACATATACACACACACACATATACACACACACACACACACACACACACACACACAATACAGTCGTAACAGAGCTGCTCAGGGTCACATTACAGGATGCTCGGTCACCATTTGACTGTTAACTCCTCAACTCTATTACTGTTACACATTGACCATATGGCAGCTTGTGGACACACATAGATAAAACACGCACGTACACACACACACACACACACCACATGTCTTCATGATGACCCGAATGTATCCTATGAAAAAAAATTTAATGTGATAGATCAAACCATCGTGCATGAAAACGTCGCACAGACAAAAACTGAAGGCAGAATCCACAAATTTGCAACAGCGTCCTTTTTTGTTGTTTTATCTAAAAGAATAGTTTGGTCCAAGCAATCAATGTGCAGAAATATTTGTCTTTATATATTTAAAGGAGCATTTTACAGAGTTGCGAGTCTTAAGGAATAGTTTGGCCTTAATTGCAGCCAGGAGATGGTTAGCTTAGCTTAGCATAAAGACTGGAACCAGGGGGAAACAGCTAGCTCTCTCCAAATGTCCATGAAACAGTCACATAACCATAAACATAAACATAACCCCCTTTAAGACCACAAATGGTTGTTTTTTTCACATTTTTTTTGTACAAAGTAAACTAAGGCTGCAACTAATGATTGTTTTTATCATTGATTAATTGAAAATGTGTCAATTTTGTCTACAAATTGACAGATAATAGGGAAAAATGCCCATTTTAATTTCTTACAGCCTTTGTTGACATCTTCAAAATGTCATGTTTGGTTCGTTCAACAGTAAAAAAAATCCAAAAGATATTCAGAATACAGTCATGCATGACATCCAAAAGCTTCAAATCCTCAAATTTGAGAAGCTTTGACAGGCAAATTTGACATTTCTGCTTTAAAAAATGTCTATAATATGTTAATTAGTGAGCTTTAGACATTGCTGCTGGTAGGTGGATTTTGTTGCTGCACTATAGGCAGTGCTAAGCTAGCCGTAGCCCCTTGTTTCCAATCTTTATGCTAAGCTAATCTTTGTTTTTAAATACACAGATAAGTGTATTTCCCAAAATGTCAAACTATTCCTTTAAGATTTAGTTCTGGTATGGTTTCAGTCACTGTTGCAGTTTCCTAAAAACACCAAACTGCATCTCCAACATCCCAAAATATCCTCTGAGATAAATATTTGAACCCACCTGTTTTATTTTGGCTAAAGTTACAGTAGAGTTTAGTCAGTTACTGTCACTTTAAGTCAAATTACTGCTTTGTTCAGTCTACAAGGTCCCCATATGAATAGTACAAATTGTACATGACATTTTATGACCTGATCTACAAATTAGCTTTGAGATCAGGAGTCAGAAACAAACCACACACACACACACACACACACACACACACACACACACACACACACACACACACACACACACACACACACACACACACAATGGCAGTCCTTATTTGTGAGCTTGTTCTAACTGCTCAGGTTACGTCTGTCATTTACGTAACCGAGCGGCGTCTGCAAACTGTCTTTGGTGTTTCAACAAGTCAGACGTTGTCTTCCTTCCCCCTCCACAGAAGACTGAAAAAACATCTTCGTCAAATTAAAAGAAAAAGCTGACAAGACAAAGGCGAATCCACCTCCCTACGACATGCTGCTTTCATTATTCTTTTAATGAGTTTTAATGATCAAAACATGTCATGAATTTAATACTTTTCTTGCTGCCTCTTACTTTTGATGAAGCAAATCCACAATCAGTTAATACAAAAAAGTAAAACATTAATCACAAATTTGTAAAAATTTATTTGGATAAAAGCTTCTGTTCTGGTTAAAAACACACAAACGTTTCTCAAGATATTTATTTTTATCGTTCTGTTTCCAGTGAAACTTTAATCTTCTTTTTTTTTTTTTCTCCGTTACGTAATAAGCCTCCAATTTTCATCTCTGACGCCCAAAAAGTGACTAATAAATTATGATTACACATATGGGAACAGAAAAGACACACACACACACACACACACACACTCACGTTTAGACTCGAGCCTTGCGGGCATTTGAGGACAAAAGTAACATTTAACATCACAGAACACACACATTGACTACACTATATCTGATTAGAGCACACAAACACACCCCAATATGAATCAACCCACGTTAAGAGTTAAAGTATACACACCCTTATGGATCTGCCAACACACCACACCACACCCCACACACACACACACACACACACACACACACACACACACACACACACACACACACACACACACACACACATTTCTCAGACATGTATTGAAACAAACAAAGAATGAACGCCGGTCAGCAGTCGTCACCTTATTATGTAATTTCATAAAAGACATTTTGTTGACTTTGTTAGCGGGTATCACATCCGATGATAAGTCTTTTAGTTGTGTGTGTGTGTGTGTGTGTGTGTGTGTGTGTGTGTGTGTGTGTGTGTTGATGGCAGCAGGTGCAGCTGTTTGGCTAATAGGCATTTCTGCTTGACGTCAAACATGCTAACAGAGGGAAAAGATTAGACGGAATCCCCCTTTAAATTACAACAACTGGACACTCTTTACATCATCGTTGAGGAAAACGGTTCGTTTAAAGTTACACGACTCGATTTAGCATCCAGTGTTTTTTCTCTATCGATATAAAGATATGATGCATGTGAGGCGGGGCTGAAGTTATTTCCATTATCAGTTCGTCTGACGTTTATTTACTGGATTAATCACTTAATATATTAATTAATACTGAAAAATGCCCTTTATTGTTTATCAGAAACCAAAGTGACGTCTTCAGATTCCTTGTTTTTTTATGACCAATATTTATATTATTGTCCTATATGACAAAGAAAAGCAGCAAATACTCACATTTAAGGAGCTAAAAGCAAAGAATGTTTGTCTTTTAGATTGAAAAGTAACTGAAATAATAAATTTATTATCAAAATAGTTGCAGATTAATTTTCTCCAAGCCGACAAATCAACTAACTGTTGCAGCTCTGTACTGAGTAAAGTATTTAAACAGAGCTGGAGCTAACTATTATTTCCATTAACAATTAATCAGTCTAATCTGATTATTTTCTCGATTATTGGACTAGTTGTTTGGTTTATATGATGTCAGAAGATGTTGAAAAATGTCCATCATTGTTTCCAAAAAGCTTGAGATGAAAATAATCACATTTGACAAGCTGGAACCAGAAAATTTTCAATTATTTTCTTAAAAAAATACTCAAAACGATGAATCAATTATCAAAATAGTTGCTGATTAAATTTGACACTTGACTAATTGATTAATCAGCTGATCGTTGCAGCTCTATAATTAGTTACAGAAAACAGCCAAAAAAAAATATCACCCGGATTCATTCAGACTTTTCTCATTTACAGTCCAGACAACAGGATGTAAGAGATGTTTCTATTAGATGCAAATAAAATCACTGTGGAAATAATGCAAACGAACTCAAAGCGAGACAACAACAAATCCACATGGCTTTGGTCGCTATGACGATATGCAAATACGGCACACAGTGTAGAAGCAACAGAGGAATCCCACAGCCATAAACTGTATGTTTGACCCAGATGAACTTTTAACAATCAATACATCTGAGAAATGAGATATTCACATACACCAAATCACTGACAATCTAATGAATGACAAAACAAGGTCTATATTTTACTACTAGTGTGTGTTTGAGGCACAAAGAGAACAATGAACGCTTTAACTTAGCAAAGTCAACAAGATATTTAACACTTCTGCCTGACAAGCCTAAAATATATGTGTACATGACAAATACCGTCCATTTTTGGAGGTTTTTCTCTAATTAATGAAACTCTGCCCAGTTGTTTTAAACTTGGAAATAAAGACAATAACAATTAAGTTATAAAAAAAACTACATATGAATGAATTAAGCCCTGAGCTCTTAGTTACGGTTGCTATGCCTGTCAACCTTTCTAATCCAGCACATGTACACAGTTTAAAAGCTTGTTAGCTTTGTTATTAGACGATAAAAACAATATTAATACCAGACTTAGTTCTTTTTGACATAACCTTGTTCAAATGTTATGTTTTAACATTTACATGACAAAGAGATTTAAAGATGAGCATGAATCTATAAGTTTTGGCTACGAAATCTCAGGTAAACTTTCCCCAAATCTGAAACAGAGCAGCTAACGTTAACCCTAAACTCAGATTTTAGTGGTTAGAAGCATCCGGGAGCAGTTTTACACCGGCTTTTCTAACATTATCTGTAACTTTGCGTAAGTTGGGATATCTCGACTTTGGTAATAGTGACGGATTACTACTGTCTGTACTTAGTTAGCAAGGTATGCTAACTTTAGCGGGATACTTTTAGCAGCTGAACACATAGTTTAATTAATCTTGTAAGCATGCCCTTGTATTTTTGGTTTTAGAAAGGGGATTAAAAAACAAAAAAAAACAACACATGACCCTCCAAATCCAAAGCCTGACAGGCCTGTCATGCCTAGTTACGGTTGCTAAGCTAAGATTGGACAATTAATGTTTTGAATGAGGGGTTTAGCAAACGGTCAATGTTTCTAAGAGCTGACGGCAAGACCGCTAACACACTTAAAAGCTATTTAGTTGCAATTTAAAGGAATGAAAGTGTTAAATGAAGGTCTGAGTGTAGTAAAATCACACAGGTATCTGACCTTAGAGTCGTAGGCAGACTGCTGGATGACTTCAGGAGCCATCCAGAATGGCGTTCCCACGAAGGTTTCCCGCTTGATCTGCGTGTCCGTAAGCTGACCGGCAACCCCGAAGTCCGCCAGCTTCACCTGACCGTGCTCCGACAGCAGGACGTTGGCAGCTAAAAGGAAATAATTGTTATCACTATTGATTCATGTGCTCATTTCTTTATATTTAAAGACATATCATGCACTTCAAGCAAATAAAGCATATGAACTTTCTGCAGGTGGAAACTGAAGACTTTAAAGCCCCTATGTGTAGATTTTTTTATGCAATTAAAGCATCTTTCAAGCTATTCTGATGGCGTAGGACATTATAAAACATCCTGTTGAAAACCGGTGCAGTCTGTGCTACTTTAAGCTCATTTATTGCGTGTGTCTTGGGTCAAATCTGCAGCCTGCCACAATGTCTTTTTCATTCTACCACCAGGAGGCGTCAAAGTCAGAAATTCTTCACATAGCAGCTGCTTTAAATGCGGGAATTTCAGCAGATTATCTTCTTATTTTCTAGGATATACAATGTTAAAAAACAGTGAAAAAATGGCAAATTGTCACATTTGAGATCAAATGTTTGGCATTTTTACTTGAAATGATTAATCCATTATCAAGATAGTAGCGGATAGAGCTGCAACGATTAGTCGATTAATCAATTAGTTGCCAAAAAATGTCCAATTTCAGTGGTTCCAGCCTATCAAATGTGAATATTTTCTGATTTCTATGATAGCAAACTGAATGTCTTTATGTTGTGGACTGTTGGTCGGGATAAAACAAGACATTTGAGGATGTCATCTCGGGTTTTGAGGAGCAGTGATCGACATTTTTCACCATTTTCTGACACTTTATAGACCAAAGAACTAATCGATTCGTGATGAAAATAATTGACAGGTTAAATCGATAATGAAAATAAAGTTGCATCCCTGATTTCACATTAAATTTCTTTCGCCTGACTAATCAATTAATTGCCCTAATGTTTGCAGCTCTATTTATTAGTCACAGGAAGTATTACTCAGTCTTTCATAACAGTGTCTGTCAGTGTCAAGTCTTAGGAAATTTACAAAAGTGCCTTCACCAAGTGGTGCTTTGGTTTTGGAAACTATAAACCTTTAACATAAAACCTGCCTTATAAACTGGAGGATGTGGGCATTTACCAGTCAGGGAGGGTCTCATGAAGGATGCTACTGAGTTGCATTGTGGGATGTGTAGTGTTTTTAGAGTTTGACCCACACAAGGGAATAAAAGTCAGGGTTCTGCTGTAGCACCTTTGTTAAAAATGGATCTTACAAATCCCCCAATTTTATGCAAGTGCCGTGCTAAATCACACAATCTAACCAGCAGGTATCAGGCACCCTGTACTGTTTAATCCCATTTGTACCTTTGATGTCTCTGTGGATCTTCTTCTCAGAGTGCAGGTAATCGAGCCCCTTCAGGATCTCCTTCAGCATGGTGGCAATCTGAGATTCGTCAAACGGACCTGCCCGCAGCTGCACACACACACAGACACACCAAATGATGACACACATACTGTATAAAACACTCGATGATATGCCCGAGGTGTTACATAAGAACTCAAACACGCCTTCAAGACAAGACTCAACAGAGAAAATGAGGCAAGAATGACTGAAAACTGATGGTACTGTAACGGTGGTATAAGATTACTCGTGTTATTCTTTACATTTAATTCATAACAGCTTTTAAATTTGTGCTTTATAGAACCACAACTTCCCTCACAACTATATAGTGAACCCAGATTTTTGATTTCTGTTTATTTATTTTGATTAAAATAAAAATATACCATGATTAAACTCCACAAAATGTACCACAATGATCAAGCCTTATTTCAAATGAAACACACTAAACTGTGAGATTAATTTTCCTTACAGTAGTAGCCACCAAACAAGTTATCCTAGATTTCACTCTTAGCAATAAATATGGTTAAAAACTGCTTTAACACTCACCAAGTCGAGCGCAGAACCTCCACCAAGATACTCCATGATGATCCATAGTTTACTGCCCTGAAAGAGAAAGAATAAGTCATTTAAGTCTGAAAGAAAAATATCTTTTAAGTCTGTTTCCTTTAAGACTTGATTTAAATGTGCTATAAATGATGAGTAATCTTAAAAAACCTTCATATAACTGTTGTTAACTTTGATGAAAGGAAAACAAAGAAATGAGAGGATGTGGAGACAATCAACATCTATCTCTGTTAGCGCTTCTCCAAATTATTCACTACATTTCCCATGAGCCCATTTCCTTCCAATCTACCCTCCCCGAACAGGATAAAAACCTTCATCTGTCACCAGAAAGTAAACATTTTAGCCCAGTTTTCCCTGGAAGAACAACCCCCTCTTCCTGTTTTTGTGCCGCAATCCAGTAAATTTCTCTCGACTTGTCTTACCTTCAGATAAGAGCCGTAGTACTTGGTGATGTACGGACTGTCGCACTGACTCAGAACTGTGATCTCCTGCTGGATGTCCTCGATCTCGTCTTCAGCCTCCTCCAGATCGATGGTCTTGATGGCGACGACGCTCTGAGTACGATTATCGATACCTTTAAACACCTGGGGGGGAAAAGATTAGAAAAGAGTCAAAAAACTGGGCAAAACTGGGACAAAAAAGATCAAAAATCAGTTTCTCAATGCAGTAAAAATCTACAGATTATCTACAAACACTCACCTCTCCAAAGGATCCTTTACCAATCCGATCCAATTTGGTGAACAACTCCTCCGGATCAATCTGAGAACTCTGAGAGGAGGAGACAAGAAGAAACAGTGTTCAAATTCATACAGTAATAAAAGTCTAAAAAGTAATATATAAAACATGTGAACTGAGCTTTTCATGACTTTGGGTATTCTGCATATACAGTTGTTTAAGCTTATAGCCTCATATTGCTTTTAGCTTTCAGATTTACATGATTTTTTTCTTTATCTATCAACTGTGTGTGTATCTGTTGATAAATAAAGTTGTATTGAATTGAACTGACTTGATTATTTAACTGATCAGTAACCTAAAAATCACACTTTACAAAAATAATAGTGGAAATTTGGGTAAATCCTGAATTACTGCATTGAAAGGATCTCCACAAAAGCTTAACAAAAGCAACAAACTATGTTTCCATCACATTCCCAGTGAGAGTTCGACTCTTATTTCCTCACTCGCGAGACTTTGCAACACAGCCATGTTGTCACCACAGAGTCACGTCGCACACACACACACACACACACGCTCGAAAAAAGCCATAAAACGCAGAAGGAAACAAGCATGACAGTTAAAGATAACAGGAACTGAACACACACAGCTGCCTGACCACACACGCACATACACACACTTATCTCTGCGGGCTTTCCACTGACTTACATTCATTTCCTAAACTCGACACTGTAACTGTTGCTGCGGTGGCTGTAAAACTCAAAAGGCAGCGGCTTTACAGGAATAAACCACCTTGAAGAGTTCATAAAAGTAATATTTTCCATTTTGTGCCATTAAATTAATATGTCACATTCAGGCTGACCACAAAAATAAGCATTTTATTGACATCTAAAAAGTGACTACTGGTGGTTTTAAGTATTTGGCACCAGAGAAAAGGCCACTAGGATCATTAAAATCAAATGGGTTCTTCCTCTGGGGAGCATGAATGTGTTCAGTAAATGTCAAGTTTCTTCTGTGCAAGTGGAAATTTTAGTCTTGTAGTAGCACCAGAGAAAAGTGAACAAGTCCTTGAAATCATGAGGGACCTCTAGGGACCAATTTCATGGAAAAGTTAAAGTTAGTTTTTGAAGTAAAGTTCCTTGTCATGAACCGAAAAAGACCAAAAGACGATCACATTGCACTCCTTGAGAGCCAAACAGCGGAAATTAAGGCCTGATAACACAAGAAAGTGGCATAACATCTGCACTTTTTCACAAAATAGCGATAGTAACTTGGTGACGCAGGAGCTACCTGCAGGGAAAGTTGGTGAATTACTGTAGTTGGTGAGCTAACAGCTAACAGCTAACAGCTAACACTATAGCTCTCAAAGCTTCTTGTATTTTCTCTGTGCTGTGATGTTTACAACCTCTGGCATTTTGTTCTCAAGATTGCTCATTATTTAATTCTATAAAGAGTATCTGAAGAGGGAACAAAAAAATGCTCCTCAAGCTCACGACCACACGAACTGTCAGCTTCGTTAGCAAGCTAGTTAGCTTACATTAGAGCTGCAACAGTGTTCAGTTGATCCCAAACCAGCTCGACGACCTTATCATGGCCTTATCATGATGTGAAGCCTACCATCTTGTTCTTTTTTTCTAAAAAGGTAGTATCTGGTATGTTTTGGATCATAAACTTGCTGAAGGATGAAACCCTGATCAACTAGACTACAGGATACTGGCATGGCCCTTTTGGTCCAGGTTGCCAGTCACTCTGGATCCAACAAAAGAGCCCCAGATCCATCACACTTCCTCCTCTGTGCTTTTCCACAAACAGACGATTTTGGAAGTAATCAACTAAAGTTGGACACCTGTTCAATTTTCAAGGCTTCATTTACTTCCATTGCTGAAGAAAAGCTATGAGTTGTTACTTATTACTACATGGAAAATACCTTTTTATAACTTTGAAATACCATTTAAGGTTATTCACTGGATAGAACTGCTTACATTTCAGTAAAAACTGGAAAATTTGGGGTGACCAGTAGGCTAGTGTAAATGTACTGGAGTATAAAACAAACAGAACACCTTTTAATGTCATGAGCATCATTTTCGAAATATAGAAAATAATATGAGATATGGCAGCTGATTTGAAAAAGAGAGACCTGGGACGACTGGCGACAACCAGGGCGGCAACTAATGATTATTTTCATTACTGATTAATCTGGCGGTTATTCTCTCAATTAATCTATAAGCTTGTTGGTTCATTAGATGTAATAAAATGATTAAAAATGTTGATTACTGTTTCCCAAAGTCCAAGATGTCAAACGTCCACAACCTAAAGATCTTCAGTTTACTATCATAGAAGGAATCAGAGAATTTGGAAATTTTCTTCTTTAAAAAAATGACTCAAAATGATTAATCAATAATCAAAATAGTTGGTGATTTAATAGTTAGCAACTAATCAATTAATCATTCCAGCTCTAGCAACAACCAACTAAGTTAGATAATCATCACAACTTCAGTTGCAAACACAAAATTACGAGCTAATAATAGACGTCCTCGGATCTAACGTCACCCGTCTGACACACACAAACACACATCTGTTTAGCAGCTCCCCTCCCTGTCAGCGTCAACTGTAGAGAGAGTTTCAGTGTTTAACGTAATGCCATCATGGCCTCAACAAGCACTTGTTATGCAAGTCAGAGTAACACACGCACACACACACTAACACACAAAAACAAACAGACACAGACAGACGATGTCACTAACATTTTGTTCATAAACTCCATGAATTGTTTGGAGAACATTTAACAAGCACACTAACAGGAGCGTACGACATCCCTATGATGCTGGTTGAGTTTCCACTCTGGGCTAAAAAAGGAAACAGTCACAACACACACACACATACGCACAAGTACACACACACACACACACACACACACACAGTGTGCCCACAATGTTGCCACACCCTGTCAGCAAATACAGTGGTTACTGTCTAATGATACTTTCAGCTTGGTGCAGTGAAACCAAGAGAAAACAGATTAGAACAAGTAAAGATCAGAGACACAATGAAGAGAATACAGAGATGAAATGTAGGGGAATCACAGAGCAACAACACAATAATACAGAAGCTTGACATGACAACGCTGGTATGACTACACATAATAATAAAAAACAACAACTTGTCGTGATGTGCGACTGAAGAAAAAATGTTTTAAAATACTATAAAATTTGCTTTCACAAGGTTTTATAGACAGCTGAGATCAGAGTACAACAGCTCAGAGAGTCTGGACCTTTTTAAACACACAGAGAGCAACATGATGCTAATTAAATGCTATAAACGAACAGGAGGCTAAACAGTAATATTAAATTTACCACTGAACTCAAATAAAAACTACAAAGAAAAGGCGAAGTACAGCTACAGTTAAAATCTATAATCTGCACTCAAACCCAAATCCTAGACACCTCATAACTTTACATTATTTATATATTTGTATTGTAACTATACTCTGCTTTCCTTTATATTTATTTGATTTTCATATTTATATGTTGTGTTCATGTGCTTTGTGTTGTCTTCCTGTGTTAAACTGCTGCACAAACAACTGCACCTTTGGGATATAAATAAAGTAATTGATTCATTGATCTATTTAGCCAAAACCAGCAGTATCTGGTGCCAGTATATCAATAACTTTCACTAAAATAAGACATTATCACAGTACACGTCTATTTAAAACATATAGCGAGAGACTAAATGATCCTACAGCAAAACAACAAAAAAAACTCTGAGGAGAAACGCTAGAAAATTCATTGAAAAATCAAAATATTGAACAAAAAATAAATAAAAATAACGTTTTGCTGAAGTTGAAAAGTTGGTGTATCAAGAAAAGAGACAAATAATGTTCCATATAAATAACGTTGTCATATTTTCATCATGTTTTCCACCCTTTGAGGTTCGACTGCCGCTCTTTTATTATGGTCACCTCGTCTCGCCCTCTTCCTCTGCGATCGATTAATGGTATCACACTGGAAAATCAACGCTACCAGCTGTTGATTCCGATGCACCAAACTCTTAATATCTACAAAACGGTTTGTCAGTGGAAACACGCAGTTTAATAATTCTCATTTTCTTTCACCCTTTTTCTGGAAATTTGGTTAAAATTTCCACTTGAAAAGGAAACTTGAGACAAACCTCCTCTCAGAACAGTGTGTGTGTGTGTGTGTGTTTGACATATTGCTTATATGTTAGATATCACTTATTATCTCCTGACAGCTTTTTTACAACTCTTAATGACACTACAGCTTACTGAACGTCTTTATCATTCCTATTAGCCCACATAATCTGGTGACATCAGGCTATTGCCAGCACAGCTCCGCCTTGTCAACCACAGCAGAGGTCCAGTCAGACGCAGTTATTTAAATGACCTGCGAGGGTGTGCGTGGCCTTGAACATCTTTATGGTTCACTATTTTTGTTCACGTAATGTTTATTAGTAGCAAACACAACTTGCTATTGTCTTGTTTCCGTCTGTTTCATAATTACGGCTGAAACAATTAATCATTGACAGAAAATTTGCTGCCAACAATTATGATGACAGATTTAAAAGTTTAAGTCATTTATCACTAATTATGGACTAAAAATTTAACTCTTTAATCAAAAAAATAAACAACAAATTAAGCAAAAAATCAAAAGAATTATTAGTTGCAGCCATAATTGTAATATGAAAGGACATAAAACCAACTAAAACTGAAATTCTGTCTAAATATAGTAACATTAAAAAGTATGGAAATTATGACTCAAGTCAAGCAGTAGATTTGCAAAGAAGAAGATAACAAAACATTACACAGCAAAGCATTCTGTGTCGTCTTTTGGACACATTTTCATACTCAGTGCTGTAGACATAATGGCGCAGTATTGTGATTTGTGTTTTTATAATGAATCACAAAAGTTCAAATCTCAAAATGATGCAATATCAATACTTAGTCCCTACATTAAAGGAGCACAGCCACTAAAAAAAAATCTACTTATGATTTCCTTCTATTTCTTCTTTATGTGTGTGCGTTTGTCATCCAAGTAAAGATTTTAATACTTATGTCCATAACACAGTCACAGTTTTTAAATTCGACTTCAGCTTTGACTCTTCAATGACTATCAATGATGCAACTACTATTTGCAGTTCAACATGTGCAAATATTCTGGACATTGTGGCTCCCTTAAGAGCTAGAAAACCCAAAACCACACCTCAGCGCTGGCTAACCAATGAGGTCAGATCTCTAAAGCAGTTATGGCGTAGGACTGAATAAAGATGGACGAGTTCTAGACAGCCTGTAGACTTGGAGACTTTGAGAGTTTTGTTTGTCTTCTTTGAGGTTTAATGAAGACCTTTAATCAATCAGTGAAAACAGCCAGAGAGAAATATTATAATGACCTCATTAATAAGCATAGATCAAACCCCAAGTTCCTCTTCAACGTTGTAAGTCACACATCAAGTCCACTCCCTGCTGTTGAACCATCTGTTGATAAATGTGAACAGTTTCGATCTTTTTTCTCTGACAAAATCAAAAACATTAGAAACAATATTTCATTTGTTTGCCAGACTGTCACTGAACCCTCTCTTCCTTGCACCAACTGTACCTTAACTTCCTTTGATAAACTAACAACTGAACATGTAACTGAGACTGTTACCAAAATGAAGAAGTCCACCTGCTCTCTTGATATCATTCCTACAGATTTCCTTAAAGAAACCCTTGTCATAACTTGTCCATTTCTGGTGGATTTATTAATTTGTTATTATATAACTCCTCACTTTCATCTGACCTTGTTCCTGGTTGTTTTAAATCAGCAGTGGTACAACCTCTCCTTAAAAAAAACACACTAGACCCAGTACATTTCCGGCCAATCTCAAAACTGCCGTTCCTTGCAAAGGTCAGTAGAACATATCATTTCCTTCATGAATGGTAATGGTCTCTTTGAGAAATTTCGGTCAAGTTTTAGGGCAGGTCAAGAAACTGTACTCCTTAGGGTTTTAAAAGATCTTAGCAGCTGACTGTGGTCAACATACTGTTTTACTCCTGTGTATCCATCTGTGGCTTTTGACACTGTTGATCATAATACTTTAATTGAACGTTTTAAAAATTGAATGGTCACTTCAGGTTTGGTTTTAGATTGGTTCAATTCTTATCCTTCAGAGAGGTCGTTCTGTGTGGAAACTGGGAGTTATCAATCAGCTTCAGTGCCGCTAAAATATGGAGTTCCACAGGGATTTGTTCTCAGCCCCTTACTATTTTCCATTTACATGCTACAACTTGGTCATATTATTAAGAAACACAGTGTTAGTTACCATTTCTATGCCAATGATACACCGTTATATCTCTCCTTTGACAGAATGACACCAATCAATTAAACAACCTCCACACGTGCACTGCCGAAATCCTAGATTATTATCATAGGTCCAGATTCATCACAGAATTTCATTTCCTCCCATCTTGGTCCCCTCTCATCACACATTACTAACTCTTGCATAAACCTCAGTATTAGCTTTGATAACTACCTCAACTTCAACCAGCATATTAATTCTGTTGTCCAATCATGTTTTATCCAACTCAGAAAAAAAAAATCAGGTCTTTTATAAAAATCAGGTCTTTTTATCTGTCAGGAACTTCAAAACAGTAATTCATACATTCATTTCATCCCGGTTAGATTACTGCAATACACTCTTCTCATGCCTTCCCCAACAACACCTAAATAAACTTCAGCTTATTCAAAATGTCACAATCAGACTCATCTGACTCACATCACACTGCATATTTGTAGAGCAAAAATCTTTTATCTAAGTTCTCAGGATAACTCAAGAGAAGCACTTTTTCTCCAAAAATGATTCTAAATCCTTCAGTGGTTGAAATTCTTGAGAGTTTTTGGAGTTAACAGCATAAACACCAAAACACATAAACATGAAATAAGTAAACACAACAGACTGTACTTGGAAGAGAGATTATATAAACTTGAGAGGTTATACTTTGACCTGAAAGAAGGAAGTTAAATATTCAATGCTGGCTTAACCATTACAGACCATGTGAGCTGTTTTGTTGACATAGATAAATTCTGTATTTCTACACAGAAACGTAACACAAGACCGTCATCTCTCACAGTTAAAAAACAGTTTCAGTTAATGCTTCACTGTAGGTTAAATAATGTTTAAAAAACTGTCTGGGAACACGCAGTCTGGGAATTTTAATTTTAGCTTATCAGTTACAGCCATTCAAGGAAAATTACATGAATGCAAATAAACTGACTTTCTAGCTTTTAAAAAGGTGTTTCATGTTAATGTTTAACCAAAGCCACAATGTCAAGAGTGTGCTTTGATCATGTTGCTCATTCTGATAAATCCTTGGCAGTTTGGCCGCAAAAGTCCCAGTTCTAATTCCTCTGCCTTTAAGGAAGTCCACTGGAAAATCATTACTTAAATACACATCATGTGTGAAGCTGAGAACTCCCTGAGAAAGCTTTTTTGGAGTTTCTTCACTGTACATCCATTAACCTGAACAAATTGTTGGATAGCTAATCCAACTGGATGAAGAGTCTGAGCCATGCCAGTGTGCTGCTTAGTACATAATGGATAGGGGTGTAATGGTACGTGTATTCATCCCGAACCGTCACGGTATGGATGTTACGGTTCGGTGCGTGCAGTCGTGCAAAGAGTGACCCAAACAATTACTGTCAAAATAGTTTAATAATCCACTTAGTCCAAAGTGCAGAACAATAATTCTAGAGTACGTTTTGGCAGTGCATCACTTAGCTATAGCATGCTAATGGTTGTACGCTAGCTGGCTTAGCCAAGGTAGCCTGGTTACCCTGTAGTGTCGCTGCCATCAGATTGACAAACGAGAGACCTGTAACATTGGCGGAGTGCAACACTATTATTAAAATATGCTCCGTTATCTCCATAGTGAAATGACACAATTTCTCGCTGTCCCACTCTCACCTCTCCGTGATGGTCGGCTTCTCACTTGAAGCCGTTCAGAACAACGATCAAAACATTTGATTTCTGACTAGGTCAGACGGCATGTCATAAGAACCAGTTCTGAGAGAGAAAAATTTAGTTAAAGTATTGCAGTAAAAGTAGTGGTTTGGTCCCTCTGACTGATATATTATTATATATGACATCATTAGATTATTAATAGTGAAGCATCAGTGTTAGAGCAGCATGATACTGTCGTAGCTGCTGGAGGTGGAGCTAGTTTCGACTACTTTATTTACAGTTAGACCATAAAATGAGCATACAACAGCTATCAGCAGGTGTCCTGACTCCTTGCAGGAAACAGAAAGGTTGCTTTCTTTTTCCACTGAAGCCTACTAAAATGTTTGAGAAATAGTTTCCACTGAAGCACAAATAAACTGCCTGAGCAACAGTTTCGCTCAATGAGCTATTATTGGATGTTAGCATTTTCCAAAATAAAAGACTAAAATGTGATTTTCTACCTTTCTTTTTTTCCCTGCTTTACCAAAATCGTACAGAATTGTGACCACAAAACCGAGGTACATACCGAACCGTGAATTTTGTCTACAGTTGTGTACCCTAATTGTAAAGGTGCAAAGGTGGGGAAGTCAGCATCAGGTGGCGGAGATGCTGTGGTAAACTTAGATTTCATCTGTGCTGGCAGACAGAAAACATGACCTCTTCCATTTGGATTCAGCCACGTCACTTTTTTTGAACTGATAATCATGCAAAGATATTCTAGTAGAGCCCAAGATTAAAAATATAGACCTGGACATGTGCATGATCCGTCCCCTTTAAACGTTCAGGTTACTTGTTTGGCAACTCGACTTATATAAATAGTCACACTTTCTGTAAAAAAATACCTTTTTTAACTTTCAGAAGGTAGGTCAATTTTTCCATCCAGTAACTTTCCTGAACAATTTCAAGCCACAAGCAAAATCTTTGTCAAGTCTGTGTACTCTGTGTATAGTGTCATCAATGTTCCCAACATACGTTACAGCACATTTTATATGACGTTAGACTAAGCTTAAACAAAGACAGAAGATTTAAATATTACAGAGGAGGAACAAGAATTAACAGCAGTAAATGGACGCACACCTGAGTTTTACAGCTGTACTGTAGGTTAAATGGTGATAAGGGTAACACTGGTGATAAGAGGTGGATTGAGGTCAAAGCTGCGTAGATAGAAAGAACAAAGAGAGAGGCAGAGCTGGGTTTTAGAGGTCGGTGAACTCTGCCTGGTCCGTCAAACATGCAAACATTCAGCGGCCCAGGAAAACTTGGACAAGGCTATGGAAACAGTGTGTGTGAGGGACTAAGTGAGAAGCAGAGTAAGAGAGAGAGAGAGAGAGAGAGCGAGAGATCCATGTTTTTACTAACAAGTGGTGTCCAAATATCCAAACAAAAAAGCTGTATGAGTGTCTATGTATTATAGGTCAAAGGTCACAGCTGCTGGAGGAGGAAGTACAAACCCAGCATTCTCAAAAATGACCTTTGGAGAGACGCATCATGTGAAAATCTCGCCACGCTTTCGTATATTTCCTGTTTCTTTTAAACTAAACTCAAAAAACATGATTTGTTGAGTCATCCAACAAGTTTTCCAAACACACTGAAGGACATTAAAACTGGTTGATTTTTAAAAAGATAAACTCTTCAAACATAGCCGCAATATTTTATCGTTACTAGTGCTAATACCTGAGTTTCTGTACCTATTCCAAAAAAAATCTTTCAACACCTTAATTTACCTGAACATACAAAACACACCTGATTGGCTACTTACATGTTTACACACAGCGGTTAAAATGTAAATACACCCTGAGGCTTTATGCCAAGTAATTGCGTCAATTGATAATGATGACTGTCGTAACAATGGTGATAATGGTTGTTGTTGTTGTTGTATTTTAATTGTACACTTTGTACACTCACCGTTACAATATACTGTATGTAACTGTCTTGTGTGTCATTGGTACGTTTTTTTATGATTATCATTTCGACATGATCTTATTTTTATTCATTACTTCCTTATTTGGAGGGAGGATTATGACTCACATCAAAAAATTGGACAGTGAAGGAACCAAGAAATCCTGCAAACTTTGGATCACTTGTACTGAATGTAATTTATTAGTAAATTCAGTTATTTAGAAAATTAAGTGAGTGAGTGGAAAAATAATGATAAAAGGGGTTAGGGTTAACCCCTAGGTAACCCTAACCATAACCCTAACCTAAATAAATAAAACATTAAAGAGAGATATACCGTACAGTACAGTATATGCCAACCATTACAATGCAACTATTTCTAATATGCTAGAAAACACATGCTGAAATGAGAAATATAACAGGAACTATCTTAGTACTAAAAAAGTACCAAGTAAACAGATTAAGAATCTGGCTGAGTCAATGCTGATGTTTAAGATTTTGATACGTGATACAACAGATACATTTTGGTCAGTTCTCAAAAATACTCTGCCACCCTAATCTGGAAAACTTGCTAAGTGGTTTCCAAAGTCGCTATGAGAACCAAAACAGCTACACAATGAGCTACAAAGCTCTGTAACGCCGAGGGGAGCCACAGAGTCGCTGATAATTCTCTGTAGGTTCATCTTTATAAACATGAAATATTCAGCTCACAGTTTTCTTTGGATATTTTAGGTTCCTGTTATGATCTGAGGGTTTGACAAAAAGACAACAATCCCCTATAGACCTGAAAATAACCTCATACATCTTCCCTCTTAAATAAACAATAAAACATATGTAAACAAAACCAGTGTTCTGCTATGATTCACACCACAGAAAAACTGACTCACCAACCACAGCTAAAACTGAAGAGTGGTTGGTTGGTGGTTGCAGCTAATTAATAATCTCGCCCAGATACACACATGCAAGCGAAGCGTCTCTTTTAAGTTTCAGTCTGGAGGAGGCTGTGATTATATCAGGACGGGAGGCCTGACTGTGAGAACTGGCTCTCTGAAAAAGGTGCAGCCATAGAAAAATTACAGAGAGCAGAAGAAGAAGGACACTCCCTGGTGTTTGAACAGGGCCACCTCTCTGTCGACACGCCTGCAGATGGTTTCCACTCCGCTAAACTGTGTCCCGTACCTGTTCACATCATCAGAGTGATTCACGGCAGGAAGGTTCACAGCACAAGTGTGCAGGAAAGTTCAGCTGAAACTTAAAGAGCTGATCTCCTGAAGAACTTTAAGTTGACAAGAAAAACAGGAAGTCTTATTTTCTGTTTTTGTACATCAAGAATTGCAGCTTTTAGCACTTCAGCACTGACGCTTAAGGAAGTGAAGTTTAAAATCAAGATTCTCTGCTGTATTAAAGTTATTTTTTTTTAGCTTTCCACTCATGAAATGCCATTGAACGTCTTAACTTGGACAGAGACGAATATGACAAGGCTTTAATGGTCTTTGTCTTGATGTTGTTGTCTTCGTCAGAGAGGAAATAATAAACCTGACATAGCGCCAAACTAACAATCATTTGATAAGGTATCGTTATAAACGTGTGAATCACTCAAAGGATTTCCCTTAAAAACAATCAGCACGTCATCCATCAATTAAACAATAAAAAAATCGTATAAAATCGGCATCATATCAGTTGTAAACGACGCTGACACGGATTTTAATCGAGAGACTCAGAGGAGCAGCTGACTGAGTTTCACAACGACAAGTTCAGTTTCATTATCATTGATAAAAACATCGCATTTTTGTTTCGTTGCTTCTAAACAGTGTTTGTGTTGTTGTAGATAAAGAAAACTAAAAATAAAACAAATATCTCTGAAATGACAGTTCTGTATGAAGTAAAACGGCTTATATTTATGACCACATAGCCAAAAACCAAAGATATTAATTTAACATCATATAAATCAATTAAAAACAAAGGGCAAATCCTACTTTTTGAGAAGCTATGGTTTAAATATGGGGGATAACAAGGCATATTTTTAGGCAGTCTCTCCTGAAAGTGACTGAAATGTTTGTGTCAAGAATGTAAAAAAAAAAAAAAAGAAAGAAAGAAAGAAAGAAAGCTTGAGAGAGAAGCTCAAACCCTTCCTCCTTTCTCACCACTGCACAGCTGGCCAATGACGGTGTGAAATGGGTGCTCCTGAAAGTGGGTGTTGCCGTTCTGAAAGTTACTGCACAGCTCCACGAATGTTCAATGTCAAAGATACTGAGTTGAAGTGTTGACGTTTCATTTTTCTCTTTGTAAAAGTTTGTGTATATCTACTTTCTGAAGATCTTTCCAGCTCTCTATTTATATTCTGAGGCTTTACTGGAATTTTTGCATGATTTACAGTCCCAAAAAACTCCTTATTTATCTTGTACTGACCCTTTGTGCAGCCCCTCAGTTCAGCCTGTCTAATTTTCCTAAAAAAAAAACAATGTACAGACTCATACTAAAAATAATCGCTCTTAGTCATCACTTGTGACCCACTAGAAGTGTGTGACGCTGTATTTATCTGCCTGTATTTTCTTATTATGTTGTTCAGGATGCTTCTGGGCGTCAACAGACCTCTCTCAGACATGCTGCTCTCTCAGGATCAAATTAGTCACCAGAGGACAACTGAACAACTAAACAATAACGACACTGATCACTGAAGTGTGTTAAATTCTTCTGACATAAGTGAAAGTAGTCTGTATTTCAGGCTAGGCCGGCCGCCTCCTCCTCCGCTATAATACGCTGTGGGAATCCCTGAAAGAGTTGATACAAAGACATGTGCCCGAGGCAGCAAATGTTACAGCTGAACAATTAACTTATTATTCGAAACAGACTGTAAAAGCATTGTAAATAATGGAGTCAGCTGTCGAACTTACGTAATAGCGGTTCTATTCCGAAAATACTTGAAGCTTAATTATCTGCTTTATGTATTTTTTTTTTTTTTTTTTTTGCTAACAGGGTGTGAAAACCAGTATAAAGTGTCCGTGATAAGCTGCTAACCCACAAAAACATCAGCTGTCTGCTGCTGGTTGAGCTTTAGGAAAGATTTTCTAAGTACTGGGATTTCACAACAGCACATCCATTGATATGAGGAAGGAAAAACTGAGGCGGTTCAGAGGTCTAAAGGTACGTGTGTGTGTAACTGTGACGTCCTGGAGTCCACAGAGCTCTTCTGTCTCCAGATGCACAAATTAATACAACTAGGCAGACGTTATGTAACTGGACGGTAACTTGAAAGAGCATAAGGGTTTTCATTAAGGCATTAACAGCACTAAGGCTGCAATTATTTTATAATCTAACAGACTGTGTTAGATTGACTGATTAGTGTACAGATTTTTAAAAAAATCTACAGCTGAAACAATTATTTTCATTAGTTAAGGGTAAATAGCAGAAAACAAAAAAGTGATGCCATCAAATCTCTTTGTATTGTTGGACCAACAGTCTGAAAGCAAATTTGCCATCATATAAGACCAAAAAAGCTGCAAATACTTGCAGTTGAGATGCTGGAAGGGCAAATGTATTAGTAATCAGTTGCTTATTACACATCCACCTGATGAATTAAAGTCCAAAATTCACTCTCTTTTAGCTCTGTTTTTGGTCTCCACCAGCTCTTAAGGGAAATATCTGGCTCTTTAGCTGCTAAATGCTCTGCTATGTTCACCAGCTAATCTACAGCTAACTGTTTTATAGCCTTTTTATGCAGGACAGGTAGTGTACAGTGGGTGTTTAAAGCATTTTCAATGAAACAGCTGCCTGTTGCTGTAAAGTTGTGGGCTATAAAAACCAAAACAATGAGCTGAAAGATGCTAAAACGCTGCATAAAGCTGACAGAAGCAATCGCTCTCACTTTACAAGTCATCATTTGATTTATTGTTGATGTTGCAAGTAATGATTATTTTCATTATCAATTAATCTGTGGATTATTTTCTCAATTAATCGATTAGTCATTCTATAAAATAGTGAAAAATGTCAATCACCGTTTCCTAAAGCCCAAGATGAAACCTAAAATGTCTTTTTTTGACCCGACCAACAGTCTACAACTCAAAGATATTCATCTTACTATCATAGACGACTATTGAAACAAGGAAATATTCACATTTAAGAAGCTGAAACGAGAGAAGCTGAGTATAGTTTAATAAACAATGACTCAAAACACTTCATTGATTATCAAAATAGTTGGTAATTTTTTGACTAATGGATTGAGTAATCATTGCAGCTTTAAATTACCAGAGAATATTTAGACCAACAGACAAATAGTTGAAAATATCTATTTGATTTATAACTGAATGAAAAAACTAACTGCTAAAATATATTTTTAAATTATCTTGTAAGTTTATGTGGCGGTTAGACAAAAGAGATTTGTTTATTGTTGAAACCGTCGGGTGATTTGTACATCAACATTCCTGTCTGTCATTGTTTGTTTGCTTATGCTCCAATGCACAATCACCAATAAATTGTTCAAACTACAAAAAAAACAACTAAACTAACAACTAATGATTTAAATGATTGATATTTTTGCTGGAAAAATCATCTCAAATATAAAACTTCTGTCAATCCATAAATCAAATTGCGTCTGCGTTACACAACAACATCCCACTACGCATCATCAATCTTCTTGGCAGCTACGACACATATTCCTGTCAGCCGTTGTGTTGGAGCAGCTGCTGCCGTGTGTCAGGTGCGTGTTGTCTTAAACAGCTCGTGACACCACTTCCGCCCCCGCCCACCTGGGGACGGGAGAGCAGGCAGAGCGAACAAGCGAACGAGTGAGCGAGCTGACAGCCAGGCAGCCTACAGGTCCCACAGGTAGACACACCTGAGAGCCGGACAAACAGGAGGCAGAATGGAGGCTTATTACTCACCTTACACACCTTTTCAAGTGGCAGTGACACAGTTTATCTACTGGTTTACCTTCAATGATCCATGACAAATACAATCCTATAATATATTTTATGGGTTATCATATAAATGGTGTTAAATCAGGTGTTTGGAACAGAATAAAAGACATTAAAACAATGTAAAGCCACTATCAAGCGACACAGACACAATACTAGAGCTGGAACAAATGGTAGATTGCAACTTTTTTCATTATAAATTTATAATTTGAGTCATTTTCTGAGCAAAAATTACTAAACTATTATGGTTCCAGCTTCTCCAATGTGAGGATTTGCTGCTTTTCTCTGTTTTATATAATTATAAACTAAATATCTAGAGTTTTTGGATTAGTTGTTGGACATTACATTTTCTAATGTGTCATAGACCAAACAGTTAACTGAAAAATGAAGATGATCCTTACTTGTAGCCCTAAACAATATATGTTACCATAACAGTGTCTCTATGACACTATTATGGTAACATATATTGCAGACACACATTGGTCCCTGTGTGTATAGTCCTATTATAGCCCACATCATAAAGCAGATAACGACACTGAGCTAATAATATGTTTCATATGAATTAACAGACACACTGAGTCATTGAGGGGAATATGCTGTTACATGAATATTCAAATGACACAAAAAGTCACACAGAAAAGGCCGTTTTGGGGATACTATAAGCACCCCAAAGTGCTAAAAGGTGACTGTAAGGTTATTTAAACTCAGTATAGAGTACCAAAGTCACATTATAGTGACATCATGGGAGATTTAAATAGGTAAGGCCACAATAAACTCATTAATGAGTACCACTATCACAATAGAAGTCATTACATGTATACTAAAGGGAAATCATAAGAGATATAAACTCCATCAGGTCACTATAAATTCAAATTAGAGCACTAAAGTCTCTTTATAAGTGACTATTGGAATATTTTTAGGACGTCTTGAGATAAATAAACACCACATCAACTACAGAGTACAAAAGTCATATTATAGTGACATCATGAGAGATTTAAATGCCTACGGCCACAATAAACTCAATAAAGAGCACCAGCATCACAATAGAAGTCATTATAAGTATCTTAAAGGGATATCATGACAAATATAAACTCCACTGAGGTCACTACAAATTCAATTTAGAATAGCAAAGTCACTTTATAAGTCACTATAAGAATATTTTAACACCATATGATCACTATTAACTCAATATGGAGTACCAAAGTCACATTATAAGCCAACAGGAGTATTACAGGGACATCCTATGCAGTATAAACACCATAATAACTCAGTTTAGAGTATCAAAGTTTCATTTTAAGACTCTACAGGAATATTATAAGAACATATTGAGAGACGTAAGCACCATGTTAACTCAATATGGAGTACCAAAGTCACATTATAAGCCAATAGGAGGCTTGTAGGGACATCCAATGAGATATAAACACCATAAGATGTGTGTAAACTCAGTTAAGAGTACCAAAGTTTCATTATAAGTCTCTATAGAAATAATATAACGATATATTAAAAGATTTTAACAACATAATGTCACTATTAACTCAATACGGAGAAGCAAAGACACACGTTACAAGTCACTGAAGGAGCATTTTAATGATATTATGTGTCATAATTTCACTATAAACTCAATACAGAGCACCACAGGGACACTAAAGTCACTTTATTATGACATGTTTACGCTGCTTTAGCAACGTTACACAGACTTTTCTTCAAACTGGGTGCGGAGACCGAAGGCGGATCATTGAATTAAGTGTTCCTGGATGTTTTTTAGATCACATAAACACCGGCTAATGTGATTAAAATATATAGAAAATGGCCTGTTGTTGGACGATGCCGCCTCCACTGTTGATAAACTGGTTTAGTTTGCTCGTATGGACGCTTAAAAAACACCAAACAAAGCGTCAAACAGTCACCACCGCGTCCACCTTTACACTTACCTGCATACCAGGAACTTCCATGGTTACTTCGAAGTATGAACGCCCTTTTCCTCCTCCAGGTTTGTCTGTTTTCTTCTTCTTCTTCTTTGAGTCTAGCTTTCTTTTAATTCCTCTTTGAGCTTCACCTCCACAAGAACAACAACAACAACAAGGGGAGAAAAAAAAAACAACAAAACTTCCCCCCCTTCAAAAAAAAGCAGGTAGAAAATGTAAGAAATGGAGAAATGTATCCGATAGAAAAGGCGGTTTGTTTGCAGACAGCAGCTGCTGAAAAGAAATGAACAAACTACAAAACACACACACACACACACACGTCCTGCTGTGAGAGTCTGCAGCAAAAAAAAAAAAAAAAAAAAAGTGTTGAGCAAACGAGGAGGATGACGAGCTGGTTACTGCCCACTGCAAGGGAGGAGCGACATGTCAGCTTCATGCATGAGGATGTCTACTGCCACCTTCCGCTGTGACTGTAACACTGTCTGCTTCCTTCTTTCTACTGTATTTACTGTGTTCAAACACTGTGCACACGTGTTCATTCACAGATGATCCTGCTGCCTCTAATAATGTACAAATCTGTGGTTTAGTTTTACGCAAATCAATTTATAATGTGTTTTGTATGCAGAGGTTGAAATTAACCAAGTACATTTACTTAAGTATGGCACTTAAGTACAATTTTGAGGTACTTGTACTTTACTTAAGTGTTATCATTTAATGCTACTCTATACTTCCACTCCACTACATTTCAGAGGGAAATATTGTACTTTCTACTCCGCTACATTTATTTTACAGCTTTAGTTACTTTTCAGGTGAAGATTTGACACAATGGATAATATAACAAGCTTTTAAAATACAACACATTGTTAAAGATGAAACCAGTGGTTTCCAACCTTTTTTGGCTTTTGACGTCTTACAAAAAGCAGTGTGTAGTCGGGGTCACATTTCACATGTCTATGAGTTGTTAACAGCTCCACTAAATAGTGATTTTTCCCTCTAAACTTCTCACATGCTTTCATTTCAATAAATGTTCAAATGATCCAATATTTCAGCAAAAATCAAAGATTAGAGAAAAAGTCCAAAAAACTGAAAACTTCTTCTTTCCTCTCCCATTAATCATCTCACGACCCCTCAGATTTATCTGCTGACCCTTTGGAGGGGCCTGACCCCAAGGTTGGGAACCACTGGACAAAACTAGCTAACTGTATATAAAGTAGTTCAAATATTTGAATAGTAACATGCTGCTCTAACACTGATGCATCAGTATTAATAATCTAATGATGTCATACAGTATATAATAATACATGAGTCAGAGGGACAAAACAAATACTTCCACTTTAATACTTTAGGTACATTTTACTCCTAATACTTATGTACTTTTACTTAAGTAGATTCTTTCATGCAGGACTTTTACTTGTAATGAAGTATTTTTATATTGTTGTATTGGTACTTTTACTTAAGTAAAGGATCTGAATACGTCTCCCTCCACTGTCTGTGTGTGTTTTGCCTTTTGTTGAAGCAACAAACAGCATCAATAGCATGTGATATTGTTGTCCAATGCAATTATTATTATGTTATTTGATGTTGTGGGTACATAGAGACACAATTACTACAACATTCAGTTGTAGAAAGTGCTCTGAACTATCTCCTAACTTGCATTTTACAATTTTATCAGTCAGAATTTTTTTTTTATCATAAAGCTCCGAACACTTTAAAGTTATTACAGCAGTGTGTCGTATGAAAAAACGATGAAGCATGAGCCTTCTAATAGGCTGTGACATCTCATCTGAGATTCCACCTCCCTCTAACAGTGCGCTTTATGCCTGCAGAGAGCGAATTATTGTCCTCCTATCTCATCCATCTCGCTTACGCAAATGAGTGTCTTAATTTGGTTAGTGGCAGCGTCATGTGCACTGTAAAACCAAATAAGTTCAAAATACTCAAAACTTTTGTCTCAACTGATCACTTAAGGAAATTAACTGTAATAATTTTATGAAGTACATGTGAAATGAAAAAAATATGTTTAGTTAACTTAATTTTTTTTTTTTTTTTTTTTTTTACAATTTTATTGAATTTTTATACATGTAATTACAACAATACCAGTAGATTAAAGGGCAAACATAAGATCAAATAGCCACTGGTAAAATGGATTAGTATAAATATAATATATACAGAATGAATAATGAGAGATGTGAAAAATAAATAATAGGTTGGTGCACATACACAGGCTACTTCTTAACCTGCATACATGTTAAACACACTTACATACACTGCAGATCATCTTATGGCCTAATGAATGTGCAAAAAAAAGGAAAGAAAAAGGCCATTATTGGGACAACAAACCAGCAGTAAGTACTGTAAGTACTCAGACTTTAAAAATGTTTAATCTATCTAAACTTAAATATAATACTTGCACTTTTTAATCTTTATATACATTATATATAAAATTCAATTGATTCAACGATGCTTAATAAAGGTAAATTCTTCATCCTTAACTCAGTGAATTTAATTGTACACAACTTACAGCCTGGGGGAAGTCTACTCTAAAGGTTTTGTTGTGCTAAACTCAAACACAGATGGAAACCTAATCAATAGAATCACAACTAATCGCCTGAACGATTCACAAGATGTCAAATTTTCAGTTGTAATGCACATAAATAGGAATACAATGGCATTTCACACTGACGCACATTCCCAACATCGGGCTGAAAACAGGAAAGGCAGATTTCACACGGAGCTGAAATGATACGTTGATTGTAGGAAAATGAATCAGCATCTATTCTTCTGTTCTTCTTTTTTCTATTCTATTCTTTTTCTTTTCTGCTTTGTTTTTACTTTGTAGTTTTTTGCCTTTCTTTTTCCTTTGTTTTCCTTTGTTTTGTCTTTACTCTTTTGTTTTTTCCTTTTCCTTTTTTTTGCTTTGTTTTTTCCTTTTTTGCTTTGTTTTTGTTTCTTTTGTTTTTCCTTCCAGTAGTCTAATAGTCTACTGAAAATGATTCACTGTAGATCAAAGAGCTGCAACGGTTAGTCGATTAATTGCCATTTCCATAACAGATTCATCGTTTTGAGTAATTTTTTTAAAGAAGGAAAGTCCCTGATTTCACCTTCTCAGATGTGAATATTCTCTGGTTTCTTTAGTATTTTATGACAGTAAACAGGTCAATGCTGCAGTTTTCAGACCTCATCAGCGTGTCATGCGATCAGGTACAGTGAAGAGAGAGATTTTTCCTCAGTTGTTCTTCTCACTCTTTATTATTCCACAACTTCTTATTCCACGTTCTGTATGTTTTTTGGGACTTTTTCAACTGCTGCATACTTTGTGCTAGAAAAACCATGCAATGTGACTCCAGTGCACTTTAATATTATAAGAATAGCATTGGTGTCTTACATATATGAGGTTGTAGGTTCAATCCCACCTGAAGGAAATATTAGTCTTGGTAGAATTTCAATACTATTCAGCTTTCAGCATTCACATGTGATTTCTTCACAAATTGCATTTTCTATATCATCTAGCTATTCTATATCATAAAGGCTACATGTATGTATTTGGTAGAAGAAGCCAAAAAGGAAGAAGAGAATTTGAAAGTCAAATGAAAACATATTTGTGGCTCATGTCACCTTCACATGCAGCTCGTAAAATTGGATATCCAGGTTTTGTACTTTTGTACATTTATAAAAAGATTATTCTTTATGTCATACTTTCTCTAACTACATTTTTTTGACATACTATAAATGACATGCCAATGAAAAGCACTTTTACATCATTGTAAGAATCATCTGTCAATAAAGTAGTTTTTTTTTTCAAAGCGTTTTGGGCTTCTAATAACTTTTTCTTATAAGTGTAAAATTTCATTGTAAAATCTTCTCATCAAGACCTGTGGATTATAGCTCCACTTTGTGCTTCTTGTGTATTATCATCAACTGAGTCACAGAGCTAGACAAACATTTTTCTGAAAAATACATCCCTGATAATATTTGAAAAATTAACAATATTTACCACTTGTTTTTAGCTATTTTTAAAACTCTTTCCAGAATCCTCAAAGAATCGTTGAACTATTTGGACAACTGCTGCACAATAAAAACAATATTTTGAAACCTGTTTGTTTATATTAATATTATTTCAAATTATTTCATATTTGCATTGTTTTTTTTCTCCTTTTTCTTTCTGTATAAAATGAGCAAGGAGATATGTCATTCCTCGCCACCATCTTAATGAACTTTTTTTTTATTGTGCAGCAATTTTCTTTTTTTATCCAGATGTTTAGAAAAATTACTACTGTAATTTGGGTGAACTGGCCCTTTAAAATGAATGTATTTTTTTTCCGACGGTCCTGGAAGGCAACGTCAGGTTTGTCAAGTGACGTCACCCGGAAGCGGGGGATAGGGGGGGCGGAGCCCGGCAGAAGATGGCTTCCTTACGCTGTAGGCGGGACCCCTGCGGCGTTATCTGTCTGATTTTAACTTATTTCAGCGTGTTTTACGCGGACTACGTGGTCATACAGTATGTCCTCATCCCCGCCTACTCGGACAGGTCGGTACTTTGTGTTTTTATGTCGTTTAAACCGTTAAAAAAGAACCGACATGGCGTCAGCAGCTCTCCGCTGTCTCCATTCATCTGACAGCAGCATCCTGACGCTGTTTCCTCCTCTGCTCCGATTAAAAAAAAGAAAAACGTGTTTCTCTGACAGAAACATACACTTCGATATCTTCTCTATATGTTTGTGGCAGTTATGTACCGAGATGGTGCAACAGGACGTGTGTTTATGTTGTTGTTGTTGTTGTTTGTTTACTAGCTGAGGCTGTTGATCCGCACCAAAACACTCAGTCAGCTGTTTGTTTGTCACTGATACATTTACAGATTAAACACAGATGACATCAGAGATAGAAAACACTTCATGTGACTTTTTTGTATTTAATGTATATATATGTTATTGCTAGTTTTTCTCACTGATCTTACTAAAGGTTCTCTTTGGTTTTAGCTTGTTATTAGCTTGTTTTGCTCTGCCATGGTATTTATTATTTATTATAGTTTATTAATAATCAATTAACTGTTTAAGTCACTGATGTAGAAAATTGTCAAACATTTGCTGTTTACAGCTTCTGAAATGTGAGGATCAGCTGTTTTTGTGTTTTATACCACTGTAATTAAAGCTGCAACGATTAGTCGATTAATTGATTAGTCAATTGTCAAAAAATTAATCTGCAACTATTTTTGATAATTGAATAACCGTTTGTCACTTTTTTAAGCATAAATGCCAAAACTTCTCTGGTTTCTGCCTCTCAGATCTGAAGTTTGATGCTTTTTTTTGGTCATACGTGACAGTAAACTGAATATTTTGGGGGTTTGCACTGTTGGTTGGACTGTAAAAGATATTTGAAGACGTCACCTTGGACTCTGGGAAGTTATAATGTTTCTGATTAATTGATTAATCCAAAAAAATATCAGCAGATTAATTGATAATAGAAATAATCATTTCAGCCCTATTTGTAATCGACATAAGAAATGAATATTCTGGGGTTTTGGATTCTTGAGAAGATGTCACCGTATGTTCTGATATTGGTTTTGATGTTATTTTAAAAAATTAATTGGTTAATTGACAGAAATAATCAACAGAATAATTGATAAAGAAATGATTGTTGCAGTGCTAATATGAACACAAGATGTATGTGGAAGACTGCAACTAACGATTACCTTCATTATTGATTCATCTGGTGATTATTTTCTCAATTAGGCTAATGATTCTGTCTATAAAATGTACAAGAATATGTGTATAACGTGTCATTACGTCTTTAAACGTCTTGTTTTATACGACCAACAGTCCAAAACCCAAAGATATTCAGTTTACTGTCAAGTATGACAAAGAAAAGCCTCAACTCCTCACATGTGAGAAGCTGAAACCATCAAATCTTTGGGAATTTTGCTTAAAAAATGACTAAAAGGATTACTGGATTATGGAAATAGTTGGCAGATAATCGTCGCAGCTCTAAATATGTGTTTGTTGAGCCATAATAACGTCACCAAATCAATAACAGTCTTTTATTTCTGTGTCTAAAAACTTCCATGATCTCAGCACCTTCATATTATTGCTATAATGAGAAATAATGTTCAGAATCAGTAACCAGTAGCTTATACTGGTTCCAACTCATAAAGAGCTAATGGAGACATACCTTACTATACAGCTATTACTGATACAGTGATATTTAAGGCTGCAAATAACGATTATTTTCATTATCGACTAATCTGCAAATCATTTTCTCGATTAAACGATTAATCGTTAAGTCTATAAAACATCAGATCACATCTCAGTATCGACGTTAAATGTGTTCAATTTAATGTAAGACTGAGAAATTCTCACGTTATCAAAATAGTTGGCGATTTAATTTTCTTTTGATTGACCGGTTGATTAATCGTTACAGCTTTATTGATTTTAATATGATACAGAAACGGTTCATAGAGAAAATAACAAGACAAACTACAGTTTATCATCATGTCCCAGAACCAGAAGTAAAGATTGACAGTATTGTGTTTATTAATTCTAACCAAGGATTATGTGTAGCTTTTAATTGTTGTTTTTTGGGATAATAAACATGTTTTTCTTCTCTAACTGTCTGACAGTGTGTGGTGTACTCTACATGGATCAGTGTTCAACCTGATTCTGCTGCTGCTGCTGGCCTGCCACTCCAAAGCCGTCTTCTCAGACCCCGGTCAGTAACTTTTTTATTCTTATTTATTATTATATACTTGATTCATCTTGTGTGTTTCACGTGTTTATGTGTGTTGTTGTTGTTGTTGTTGTTGTTGTTGTTCAGGTATGGTGCCTCTTCCCGATACAGCCATAGACTTCTCAGACCTTCGCTCCCAGTCGTCTCGGATGAACGAGCGGGTGAGTCGCGGTTAAAGTTCACATCCTGTTTTTTTGTTGTTGCTCTTCTTTATATCTAAAACCTTTTTTTCACTGATTACACAAAATGTAGCTCTTAATTTCACTGCTGAGCAAAGTGTTTATTGTCCAAAATATGTCCAAAACAGTCAAAACAGCTAAAATATTCAGAAAAACTTTATCGGACCTCAAAGCACTACATTCACTGGAGCTCCGCAGGTTGGAGGTGTGTGTTTTCCTCTCCGGAATCATGACAATCCTATTCTTCTCTTCTCACAAACTCACTAATAATAATAATAATTATGTACGGAGCTAAAAAAAGATGCTAATAATAGAGAGGGAGTATTAGGGAGAATGTGGCCTCTCTGTGATAGTAACTATATTATTAACAACTGTGTATTTATCTCAGGTTCACTCTGTATTTACATCTTAACAGCTGTACTCATGTCTGCTGTGTGGCCTGTTATTATGAACACATGAGCTTAATGACAGATGTCTGTAGTACAGTGTGAGAACTGTGTCCAGTGTTGGGAAATGACGTATGACTCCACTCAACAACTCAGCTGTAAAACGGGAAACTTTGACTGTTTTTGATGTCTAACTTTGTGCAGTGGAAAAATATCAGTTATCAATAAGTTTATGTCCTCATCCTGTGTTTTCCTTCTGTGGTTTTAAACACAAACTCTTATTAGTGCACTAAATAAGTGAATGAGTTCAAATTCAAAGAGAGCTTTTTGGTAACCAGCGTAGTGTTTTTAGTCAGGGATGCACGATATCATCGGCACGTCATCGGTATCGGCCGATATAAGCTCTAAAGTGAAATATCGACCCGAAATGAACATTTTCTGCTGATTATGAGAGGCCGATTTGTTGCCATCTCTTCTGCTGCCTGACTGTGCTTCCCTCCACAGACTGTTTCACCCCGGTGGTCCTGGTGTTAGCTGGGAGGCTAGCTGGCTATGCTTCCCTCCGGTCATGCTGCGGCTATTGCTCTGCTAGCCTCTCAGCTAACGTTAGCCCCGGCTCTCTGTGTGGATCCAACCGGAGCCCCGAGCTGCTATGTTCGGCTGCACAGATAGGAAACACCTCAGCTGACAGGATGTATCACTCTGTTTGGAAAAAAAAAACTTCTTCTTTTTGGTTTATAACGGCGGTTTGCAACCAGCGTATTAGATGCATTACCGCCACTTTCTGCTCCAGAATGTGGACCAGAAATCCTGCACATTAATCCTGTTTGTCTAATGAACTCAATGAAAACTCTACAACTTGGCAGGTCCATTAAAGTTTTAAGGCTTCCTAAGTTCTTCCTTCATATATTGTCTTTCTTGATCATATTTAGTACAATCTAAGCTTGCATGTATAATAGGTGCATATATCAGTATCGGCAATCAGCCACAATGAGTTGGAAATATCGGCATATTGGATATTGGCAAAAAATCCAATATCGTGCATCCCTATTTTTAGTGGTGTTGAAATGATTAGTAGATTAATAGAACAAGAATTTTCATGTTTAAGTCTTTGAATTCATAATATATCCACCATATTATGTTCAAAATAAATAATTATTCAGAGGTTCCTGTCTCTCAAATGTGATGATTTCTTTGCTTTTCTCTGTTTTAAGCTGAATATCTTTGGACTGTTGGAAGGACAAACAGTCATTTTGATGACTTAACTTTGGAAAATATAAAAAAAGTTAAAGAAAAACGATGGAACAACATAAAACTCAAATAATCCAACATCATAAGACAGAAGATCAATTTTGTTTTGCTTCTAAGCACAACTTATGAGACGAACACAACTCTTGCACACTGTTTAATGCACTAAGCTGCAGCTATTTTAATGCAATATATAGTTTGATAAGTATAACTGTGTCTTGCATCATAAAAACATGTCAACTTGTAAGTCTGATGATGTTCTACACAGTCTCTATGATGTCTGGAAGTCAGATGTCGGGATATTTGTTGTTAAATGGCTCTCAGGTGTGTTATTGTTGACTCTTCTTACCTTCTGTCCTGCTGCCTGCAGGGCTGTGAGGGTTGGACGGTGTGCAGTCGCTGCGAAACCTACAGACCTCCCAGAGCGCATCACTGCCGCGTCTGCCAGAGGTGTATCCGTCGCATGGACCATCACTGTCCCTGGTGAGATCTCACCAGCGTCTGTCTCTCAAACTCTTCTCTCCTCTTTGTCACCGTCCTCATCCTCAGGTTATTGTCTAATTTGTGTTTCTGTGTGTGTTTTTTTTTTTTAAGGATCAATAACTGTGTTGGAGAGTTAAACCAGAAGTATTTCATCCAGTTTCTTTTCTACACAGGTGAGTGCAAATACTACATCACGTCATACATGAGTCAAACCACCTGAAACTATAGTGTATCACCACCAACCATAACAATTACTGCTACTGTTTCTGCTGCTGCTAATGCTATGATTACTAGTAGATTCACCACCAAATCACAATGATTATGTGGTAAAATAACACTGTTTGTAGTGGTCAGCTGCTTCTACGACTAAGATTTAGAGCATATGTTTTTAAACTGTGAAGGCACAGAGTCAAATCTTAACGCACAGACATGATATATATATTTTTAGATTCAGTGTGACTTAAACTTCCCAAAGACATCATCGTCTCCGATGTGCTTTGTGAATTAACATCCATAAACCTGCGTAAAAATCATAGAAAAAAGACGCTCCTTGTATCTCCAGAACTTGCCTGAGAATCATCATGTTTTTACATTTTCTTCAGTATCAGAGTAGTCCAGCGATAGTCGTCTCTACGTCCATCGTTACATTTCAAACAGGAAGTGATAATAGCTAATTTGGCATGTTTTTAAAGTTGCCTGTTCCAAAATGTTAACAAATACAGACTAGAGAAAAAAAGATCTCAAGTTGTTGTCCACAGCTAACTCACTGAATTCATGGCAACGTTGTACTTCCTATTTACATCCCCCCAAAGCATTATGGGAACTGTAGTTCCAAAACTGAGAGTATATGGGATGGATAGTAAAGATGGGATTCTCATGGTTACGACTTGTGAGAAAAGTTTCTCAGTCGTAATTATGACTTGGAGGTTGGTGTGGATGCCTTTCACAAGTCAAGAATCTCGTAATTACGAAAACTCCAATATGACGTGAACGCGGCACGATTATCCCCCAAATCAAAGTAAGACAAAGAATAAAGAATAATAATACTCTTATATAATAATTATCCTCTATACATTTATATACAGATACTTTCTCTGTGTGGAAAACCAGTGGACATACAGACAAAAAACCCTCAATATTCAATATTTAAATTGGCCTGGGGGGACGCAGACTCTAAACACAAACTAGAAAGTCTGACAACCTGTCTGCTACCATTTAAATGCAGTATTTAATATTCTTTGGCCTTTAATATTGGCAGGCATGGCCAGTCTGTACTCCATGGTGCTGGTGGTGTCAGCCTGGGTGTGGCGGATAAGGAACGAGAGAGAAGGCGATGCAGAAAAGGAAGAAGGAGAAGAGACGCCCAGCAAGCACCTGATAGTGTGAGTCGTCCGCAGAGTGAACACAGGGATTTTCAGATTGACGGTGTGGCTCTATTGTGGTGTTTTTCCAACTAGGTGTTATATTATTTTATTACTTTCTCTCTCTCAGTGCTCACTACATCATCCTCCTGGTGGAGTCGGTGTTGTTTGGCGTGTTTGTCATGGTCATCTTCTACGATCAGGTACACAAAGACACGTTCAGATCTGTGACGGTAAACTGAATATCTTTGGGTTGTCATTTTGGGAAAAGGCGATCGACATTTCTCACCATTTTCTGACCCAAACAACTAATCGATTCATTTAGAAAATAATCGATAATGACAGTGATGGTTAGTTGCCTCCCTACACCTGACATCACCTTTAGATAACTCCATAATCAACAGTAAAGTTAGATGGTCAAACATCATCATGAACTCATCAAAGACATCAGTTTTTGTTGCCATTTTTCATCAACATTCGATAATCGTACAGAAACCTTAAAGCTTAAGACTGTTTACGGAGGTTTGTCAAAAGGCCTTCTGGGAAAAATAAGTCCAGGAATACTCAACATCACTCTTATAATAGATACAACAGTGTACGAGAATTTTAAGGGTACATTTGGCTTTAAAAAAGACAAAAATCTTAAATATAGTTTCTCTTTCTGTCCCTACTAGTTGGTCTCCATAATCACAGACGAGACTCCGATTGAACAGATGAGGAACAGGCTGATGATAAAGGACAAAGGTTCTTCATCGTCCTCCTCGTCCTCGCAGCTGCCTCACCACCCAACGCACACCCGCAAGCCAAAGCTGGCGTTGCTGCGGGAGGTGTTCGGAAGAGGTGCGTTTGCGTTCGTCATGAACATCTTTTAAATGTCATTCAACTGAGTCGATGAATCGTTTTAGCGTTAATCTCTCTCTCTCTCTCTCCAGGTTCGGTCTTTTGCTGGCTACTTCCTCTCCACTCCAACCCTCCGTCGGTCGGCGGCATCACCTACTCCGCGCTGCCCGACTACGACGTCTGACCTTTTGACCTGTGAGAGCGAGACGAGGCGAGGAAAAGATGACGAGAAAGGTGTTTTTTTTTTTTTTTGTGCGTATTTGAATTTTCTGCCTAACTACGATGTCTTATCTTTGGACCTGAGAGATGAGGAGGAAGGAGGACGAAGGCCGAGATGGGATGAATGAACATGAATGAGTGTATGTGTGTATTAGATGGATGGATGAATGGATGAATGATTGAATAATGAGTGTGTGTAGGGGGGGTTTTTCTCCCCAGGACCTAAAAAAAGTTCAGCCTCAAACCCTACACTCATGAAAATATATTTCCTGTCGTGAAGGAAAAGCACTGACGGTCCCCGTTTTGTCCCGAGCTGTAGTCTAACTACCAGCTTTCTTTGATTATTTTGACACATGTGGAAGTTTTGACGCCCTGTGGACACCGAGGTTTGACAGATGCGGGTCTTGCAAGGCCAATGAGGACGGCTTTTCACTAAAGCTGCTGATAAATTTGACTATTTATGAATATTTGAAATATCTTTGCATGATCAGTTTGAAAAAAACTCCTTGTTTAGAGTCAGTTAGATGACGAAGTTTGATCGACCCGCTTATCAGTCTAACCTCAGTGTATTTTTGTACGTTTGTGTGTTCGAGGGAGTTGACTTCTTGCCAGTATTCTTGCTAACGGATGTTTTAGCACACAAACGTTCTCTCATAAGTTTCTCTAAACTCAGTTTCTGTATGTAAAGGAGGTAAAAGGGCAGCGGCCTGGGGTCAACTTCCTGTTTCATCATGTGGTTTTTTTTTTTTTTTAAACCTTCAACCCCTGAATGAAAACTGATCCAAACTGGCCTCGCGGTTGTTGAACTGTGAAAACAAACGTTGCCCTAAAATTTGTTAATGAATTATGTTTGAAGATTATGATATTTTTTCCTCCACAGAATCAAATTCTGTTACATCTTTTTATTTTAGGATCCTGGTTAATGTCCAAGTCGAGCTTTAAATAATTACTAGAAATGCTCTGATATGTTTGTTTTTTTAAGGCTGATACCAAAATCTGATGTTTTCCCATCCATATTATACATTTTTGAGGAGCAAAAACAAGTCAAGCTTTAATTTTCTTGAGGTAATTGATTATTTATAGTACAAACATTGACTTTAAAAATAATCTCAGACACTACATGGCCAAAAGTATGTGGACAACCAAACATTACACCCACATATGATGGTCGAACATGTGATTCTAAAACCACAGGCATGAATCTGCTGCGATAACAGTAACATAACTCTTCTGGGAAAGCTTGTCAAAAGATGTTGTAGCTGTACCTCCACACCTTACAAAAACATTTCTTTATGTATCTGGCTTTGTGTGTAGGGGCATTAACATGTTGAAGCAGGAAAGAGGTGAATACAAACAGTTGACACAAAGCTGGAAGCACACTTTTGTCTAAAATATTATTGTATGCTGTAGCATTAAGATTTCCCATCACTGGAACTAAAGTAACCAAGCTCAAACCACTAATAACAGACCGAACGTCCACATACTTTTGGTCAAACAGAGTAATTATGCATCTCTAATGAATTCTGATTGTTAATGAAAATCCAAAACCTCAAACCAAACACCAAAATACACTGTAGGTCAATGTATTTTTCTATCATCAATTTATTTTTATTCTTAAATCGACCACTCGAGCTCAAGATATCAATTTTACCACGACACCAACACTATTTGATATCCAAAATCACACTTTTTTAAACAATATCATGAAATTACATTTGTACAATTCACTAACATTTTCTTTTTTTTTATGTTTTAAAACAAACTAGCTACTTGTCCTCCATAACATCCTGTGAATTAATATTCCAAAAACTGATATAATAATATAAGATACTGTATGTTGGGATTTGGATGCGCTGCCTTGGGATTCATAAGCAAACAGGAAATGGAGAATGTCTGTAAAGAGATTCCTTTTTTTGTGTTTTGTTTTGTGTTTTTTTTCCTCATTCCTGTGGTTATATTTTGAAGTACAAAAAAGGTTTGACGTGCTACTAAACTAAACTGTGTTACACTTACAGATTTACACAACTACTACACACACACACACACACACACGTACACACATATTCAAACAGGGTGTGATTTAAGATATAAAGCAATGAGGGTGCTGGAAAAGGACAAATATTGTTTACCATCATCCTAACCAGATGAAAATAATATTTTGTCATTCATTCCTCATCAGATCACCCCAACACACACATACACACACATACACACAGAGTACAACACTCAGTATTCTGCTATATCTCAGTGAAGGGATGACTCTTAACTTATTTATTGTTTCTAACTATTCAGTGGAGTTAACTCTACCAATAACTGTGTATTTTTATGTGAAGGGTGAAGTTGCCTCTCTACAGTGATCTTGGTGTAGATTCGCTGCTTTCTTGACGATCGTTCAATTGTTTTTGAAGCTCGGGCAACATTTTACTTCCTGTAGGAACAGTTATACAATAGCTGGTGTTTAGTGAAACTAAACTATGTGACTGTGAGGTTTAATCTAAACCTGCAGCTAATTTCACCCAAACTTTCATTTCATATGTTTATATATTACCTCAGATTTACAGTTTGACACTGTTGTAGCTAATATAGAAGCTAGCACATCTATAAGTTCTCAAAGGCTCATGTGAGAATCCAGAGAGTCAGTAAGAGCTGCCTTTTGCTCCGATTGGCTTCTTTATCACACATTTCCTGACACAATTACCTCCAGACCTTCAGTGTCAAAGCTGGAGGTGTGGTTACACCAGTATTAGCTTATCCTCGCCTCCCGTAGTGATGTCTCTACCTCACGTTTTACTTTCCTTCAGTTGAACCAGTGCTGATGGAGGGTTAAGCTGGTTCTATAGCTGTACATCTAGGGGTTACGGCATAGCTTCAGTCGCTACGCATGTAGCCTCCTCAGCAGCTCTGCCGATACCATGTGGAGACCACAAGAACTATGATCGGTCAGCTTTGGCTGCCTGTGTTTTCTCCTACAAGTTTCAGCAGGCACGTTCAGTAAAGACATCTCCGTTACAAAACCCTCTGCTCTGTGGTGAATTAAACAATGTAAACATGGCGACGACATAGAATGGTCTCATATACAGCAATTAAACAAGATGGACACCCTTGGTGGTGCCATTAAACCCTTGTGTCAAGTGTAAATCCGGCGTTAGTGCTAACATAGAAACCACCTTTGAAGAAGAAAAAAAACTTGTATTCAGTGTTTAAACTATGAGACGATTAATCAATTAGTAGATGACAGAAAATTAATTGACAATAATTTTGATAATAAATGAGTTCTTTGTTATTTATTAAGCAAACAGGCCAAACATTCACTGATTCCATCATTTTAAATATGCACAATTGCTGCTTTTTGCTGTTTTGAATCATTTAAAATGGATTTTGGTTTGGCAAAATAAGAAATTTAACCCTTTCATGCATGAATTATGATAACCTCAGTCAGGATTTTTTTAGGCATGAAACAAAATATTTGAACTTCATTTTTTTCAAACACGCATTTTTCAAGGAGTATTACTCCTTAGTTATTATTTGATGTTGCAAAATTTTATTTACTTGCAAGGGTCTATTACTATAGAAGGATTGGCAAGATATTCCTTAGCTGACGAGTATTTCCGGCCGGCAGGCGGCGATCTAGGTTTTAAGAAATTTGTGTTGCGCTTACAAAGGCTGGCCAATGGATGACAGTGTATGGGATGACACACTAAAGTCCACTGTGTTGGCTGATGTGCAACTATACCATTAAAACCCATGCATATATAAGAAAATGGCTTTTGAATAGCTGTCCACTGTAGTGACCACTATGCATGAAAGGGTTAAAGACAGAGGCCTCCAGGAAGCTGGACAAAGGACAGTTTTCATATATTTAAGACAGTTCATAGACTAAACAATTAAGTGATTATTTGAAAAAATGAATTGACATATTACATGATAATGAAAATAATCATTAGTTGCATCTTTGCTTGTATCAATACAGGTACAGCAACACCTCAAGTCAAGACTGAGTCACCAGAGTGGTTTTTAGAAATGGTGAACTGTAAAAAGTCTACTTTTCTACATTAATTAGCACTAAATGAAGTTGTAAAGATGAAAATATTGAGCAGCATTTGAATTTATCTGCATCTTTCTTGCGGCATTAAATCCAGCAGCAGCATGTTCGCCCCACAGATGAAACCGTAAACGCTTTTTTCATCTGTGACATGAATTTAAATTGTGGCAGAGAAACTGCAAACACAAAGGCAACTTCACCCGTCACTGTTTGTATATGTACGTGTTTAGATAGATATTCTGAATTCTGTGTCTGACCTGGGCTGAACACGAGGAACATTACGACTTCAACAAAGTCAACATGATGGTCCTCCAATCTCATTCTTAAATACGAGAACAACTGCCAGTTAGGAGAGAGGATGTCACTTGTTTCCTCTAAAGAGCCCTTTTCTTGAATCATGTGACGTAATTTTAAATCACGTGGTGATCTGCCTTTTTTTTACTGAACTCTCACATGTTTCAAGAAAATTACATTACTGATAATTACTGATAATGATTTGCTGTCTATTTTGAAACATGTTTGACATTAAAACTTTATAACTAAGTTTATCCTCAAGGCTCTTAACAAAGTAACTGAACACTGGGAGAGATGTTAGCAGTGGTTTTGAGATGCATGCAGCCTTGTCAAAGGGTTTGTAACCCTGCATTCACGCTGTGAGCAACTTGGCTGATATTACACTCTTGTGTTTAGTACATCAGGCTCTGGTGGTGCTGTGTTACAGGGTTTTTTATACAGTATGTAGACAGAACATTTTTGGAAATGACCACTGATGCTTTTATGCACATCCCACAAAGCCTGGAGGGTCATGGCGTCGTGGTTATCTGTTCGGCATGGCTGGCTAGGTTCCCCCGTTTTGCATTCAAGCAATAAGTGAATAAGGGAAATACATGTACTCGCTTTCTTGCCGAGTTAGATGAGAAGGTGCCACCCTCATGTCTGTCAGCTAAGCTTAGGATAAAGATCAGAAACATGGGGAACCAGTTTCCAGACAGCTAGCAAAGACAGGAAGTTGTTGGTCCCGGCCAAGAAATAATCTGGTACATAACCCCAAACACCATCCTATTAAAGGTAAATTAACATTTTTACACTTTTGTATGAATTAAACAAACAACAAGTGTTAATTAGTGAGCTTTAGAGGTGCTAGTAGGTTAGCTAGAGCTAGAGCTAGGCTAGCTGTTTTCCGCTGTTTTCAGTCTTAATGCTAAGCTAAGTGGCTGCTGGCTGCACGCTTCGTACTTACCGTGAGTGGTATCAATTTTCTCATCTAACTCCCACCAAGACTGTGAATAAGTGTATTTCTCAAAATGTTGAACTAGTTTTTTAACGAAGAGAGCAACAATTTCAGAGTTTGCTTGAATTCAGTCAGATAATACTAATTGAATGTTGAATTTTTCTCCCCACTTTCAAATGGTAGTTTGAGTTTCTTCCTTTCACTCAGACCACCCAAAGAAATTCAGAATATTATGTCTCTGAACTGTAATCTGGCCTTTAACACCAGGAAAAAAACAAACATGTAACCTATCAAAAGTTACTACCAAAACCCTTCAGAGTTTACCATCAGTTGTTTTCTTCTTAGCTGGAGCATGTTGCACTTTGTAGGTAATAAAAATCAGCAGGGATACCAGGAAGTTAAGCTACCTGATTGACTTTGTTTTGCAGTGATCAGAGGTTACGTCCTCTGTTTAATTGACCAATAAATGGGTTATTGGTTATCTGTAAATCATTTTGCGGCATGGTGTGAATGCAGGTTTACTTTGACATGACTAATAATCAAACCCAATGATGGAAGCAACCGTCCTCCAAGCAAGAAGATGCCTTATTTCTGATGGTTTTTATAGTGTTTAAATTTGACTGCAGACGGCTGTTTCCACAACTGTTTCTCGTAACCACTGGCAACCGCTCTCCACACACTTGTTGACAGGCAGTTACACTTCTGATACATCCTCACCCAGGTTTGGCTTTTGTTAGCTGTACATAGAAATTTACATATTTTATATTGATGACGTGCAATTCTCATGAAGGGATGGTTACTGAAACTCAGAGCATTTTTGTTGTTGTTGTTGTTTGTTTTCTATCGCAATCTGGGTAAAATTAAACAAGGTTTGAAATGTTTTTTTGAATATATGTAAAAAAAAAAATCATCAGGTGCACCAGATTTAGTCTTGTAATTTGTCTCACTGTAAATTTTTAGCCAAGATTGGTTCGACTTAAATTAAACAGCAATGTTGGGGTCAAGCTTAGCTTACATCTTTCTGAGTCTTACCTATTAAATCAAGCGCACCTCAGTTTTGTCCAACATCTAAAAACATTTCAAACTGTAAATGTTTTTTTTTGTCCAGGTGTATGTTAACTATCAGGGTACTGGCTTGCTTGTTTGACTCTGTTGAAAGATGCAGTTGATTTGTTTTGTTTTTGTTTTTATATGTATCAATGTTGATCAACAGGGTGCGCTTGTTTCGTCATCCACGTCGGTGCAATTGTCTCTCCGTCAGTTAAAATCCAACAAAAGTGGCTTTCGCCCAGCTGTGAGCTGAAACAAAACAAGCGCACCCCATTTGCTGTTCTACTTGACAGCGGGAAGGAATGTGTGTACAAACAAAAGGGCCTGAAATTAACACTTCGCCACCAGCCAAACACTTGAACATTACACATTCAGTTCTATTAGCTAGTATGGCAATTAATTTACCTCAGTTATTAGTAATATATGACCTTTATTGATCTTTGTAAGCAAACAGAAGGAGGTGCAACCACTTCCACTTCCTTCTCCTTGTGTTTTATTGGCCTGTAATTGACACAAAGTTGTATTTTTATAATTTAAAGGAGAACTTAGACAATTATAGTAGAACCAATCCAACAAAAACATGCAGCTATGTGAAATACTATTGTAAATATCAAACAGATAAAACTAAAATGTTGGAGGGCTATGGAGTTTAAAAGTGTTTTTAACGATTAAGTTCAAGTTTTCATATTTTGCACACAAAGCGCACTTTGGTGTGAAAGTATTCTCTCTCATGTTTGGCTGGTTGGCTGAAAGTTAGTTTCATGCCCTGCGAACAAACCAACAAAGAGTTTAATATCATGTGGCTTCATGATGAACAAGTTTACAACTGACTGATGTTTTATTTATTGTTACTATCTTGAAACCGTGACCTGTGTATTATTCCTATTGACATGCTGCATTGGCTCGTTCAACTGGAAGTAAAACAGATGTCTTTTAAACTTCACCGGGTCCTTTTCTCTTTTTTTTTTTTTTTCAGTGTGTCATCGTGTGAGCGTTTGATTATTTTGGCAAATAGCAACACAAGGCAACAATTTAAACAATGCAGCAATAACAATTTAAAGGCAAAAGCAGCAAAAAATAGTGAAGACAGTTGTTGGTTAATCAGAAAAAAAAAGGATTTTTGGTTCTTCTGCAGGAACTTTTTTTTTACATTCATACAGTCACAAGGATTTTACAGTTCAGGTTTTTGATGGCTGGTGTGTCTTGATGACCACCAGGTAGATAAAAAAATACTAAAACAAAAAGAGAACTCCCAACAATTTAGTATTGCTTTTTCCTAAAGTTGGGGAACCCCAGAGAGATGAATCTAAAAAAAATAAGTTAAAATCAAAGCCCCCAAAACTGGACTTCATTTCCCATAATGCAACTCAATAGCATTATTCCCTGCCATGTCTTTAAAACCCCATGCTACACAGGCTTTTTACTGAAAATACAAAGTCTCTGTACACATACTGAGATAACGCTGATAATTGGTTTCACAGTGAGAGTAGTACTAATCATGGCTAGTTAATTGGAAATCTGTGAAGTAATGTGATTTATTAATTTTCTACCCTCAAGCAGACTTTTTCAAACAATCCGAGGAGGATTCAAACAAGCACTTCAGATGCCTGCTGATCATCAACCTTTTAAGCAGAGCACATTTACAACTAAAAGTTTGATCTAGATTTTGAATAAAATGATCACAAAAGAATCAAAAGTCTCATCACACATGATATTATAATATTCAAATCATTATAATATATACAAAAGGGTGCAACAAAGTCAACAAAGCGACAGTTTCTGTTCACAAATCTATAAATTTTTGTTGACATGTGTTGCCCAATGAAGATCCAAACTGAATCTTGATGACAAGTGATTTGGATTCAAAACGAATTATAAAAAAATAAAACTGCTGTGGTAGATTTCATGAAATTAGAAATGACAGGAAGCAGCTGATCCTGTGGTTTCAGCTCAGCCAGGCCACTAAAAACAAAAACTTCCCTTCAGGTGTCAATAAATGATCAGGTTGTTCCAGCAGGGGTCACTGTGGTTGTGACTTTCACCCTTACGCTGCTCACTAACTTCAGAATGATGTCTGACTGCAGTCCTCGTCTCACAGGTTCATCTAAAATCTGGAGAGCAAAACAAATGGTGGTGTTTAGATACGATCACTGTTATCTGAGATAAGATGGTATACGAGACATCTGAGAGCGATGACTAAGCAGAAATACACGCACATTGTTAGTTTTGACACATTTTATGCTCAGGTAGGAAGTAAACTACACTGTGAAACACTGTAGCATGAAAAACATTGCTTGTCAATTATTTATACACACAAATGTTGATCTCCAGGTTGGGCAAATGTGTGAAAGCATTTCACTGCTGCACCGATACAAGTCTGGTGATATTCTATATTTTTCTTATTGTCAACAAATCCCATGAAAACACCAAAACTAACAAGTATCCAAAGCCTGATATATCTTATTCCTCTCTGTTAGAGCTTCATTGTTCCCCCAAAACTATTAAAAACATATCAGTGAGCCACACCTTTCACCAGTTATGTTCTGTCATCTGAATGTACAAAAACCAGAGGGTCTATGTAAAAGTACCATTATATCAACTTCTTTTACACTGAATCTTTATAAACATTTTTCTACTGTCATTTTACAATCCATTCAATACAGATCCCCATTTGAAGTGTATGAGCTTTCAAGATGTTTAATAATGTATCATAAAATTACCTTTTACTGCTTGCTTTACAAAGTAATTCACTATTTTTACAGTGAACCAATAAACAGCCATATTGAATTATAATGTGGGTCTGCAGCTGATCAACCCAATAAGAGCTCAAACAGAATACTTTACTAGAATGTATTAATTTTTTTTTTCATTCAGATTACTTCAACAGACATCAATGGAAGCAAAAACAGTTTTGCACATTTTATAAGTACAATGTCCTGCATGTTGCATTATAGCAAAAGGGAAACTACGGCCAATTTAGAAATTCATACATATACATGTTAATACATGTTATTCCCATGCTCTAAGATGGTTCAAAATGTTAGTGAACATGAACAAATCTCTCCTACATCCAAAAATTATTTCGCTAAAATTCAAATTTGTGATGTCATCTGTTAACGTCTGGAGCTTTTCCAAAAACAATGAATTGAGAAAGATGTTATAGATGACACTGAGAACACCCAGGGGGATGTTCTGAGTATACGGTAGGGTTGGGCTGATGGGCAATGCCATCGTCCATCGCCAATGGCTGACAGTCATCAACCACTGAGCTTCCACCATCGTAACATCGTGATTTAAAAGCCCCCCCATTGTCTGTCCATCTTTTGCATGGATTAAATTACCCTTATTGGCTTTTTACTCACTGAGCTTTTACTGCACTTACAGTAATGCAACGACTGTAGTTGTCGTCAACTCGAGTACTTCACGTGGTTCACTGTCTCTCCTGTGCTCCGCTCAGAGGACACACTCTCACACATGCAAGGATTGCTCAGCCCTGCCTGCGGTAAAACAGAGGAGAGGAGAGAAACTTAGTGCAACCATAAATGACAGCAAAATGCAGTAATTTATCCCACCGGATATCATTGTCCATCACAATGTTTCAATATGCCAATTCTGTAGACATCGCCCAACCCTATTATACAGGTACATTTTCTTTTTCAGATATGAAAGGTCGCTATAGGATAAAGCTTGCTTAGGGTATTTAAAAATTACTACAAAATTAGTTTCACATTCATTGTCTATGAAGCAGCTCCAGACTTTATTACAGATGGCATCAGAAATTTGAGTCTCACGTCTCTGGTTTGTGGCTTTGGGAGAAAGTAGTTCATGTTCACAAATATCAGAAGCGGGAGTTACACATGTGCAAGTCACAATCAAGTCTCAAGTCTTAACCTTAAAGGCTCAAGCAAGTCCTAAGTCACTGTGTTTAGACTCAAGTAACCAATAAGTAAGTAAGAGTCAAGTCAGTGCTAAACGTCAAGCAAGACAAGTCAATTAAGTCACAAGTCACCATGAAAGAAGTGCTTAAAACACGAGAGAAAGGGGTACAATGGCAAGCCATGTCATGAGAAACCAGCATGTTAGTTAGTCTCTAACACTAGGGATGGCTATGGTTAGGATTCATAAATACCACTATTGATTAGAGGTATAACGATTCTCCAAATCCATGGTTCGGTTCATACCTTATTTTTTGTTGTTGTTGTTTTTTTTATAGATGAACTTTAAATAATTAACTAAGTAAACAAAAATAAATAAGCTGATCTAACTTGTTTTCTAGTGTTCATAATCTAGTGTTCTAGTGTTCATAATTTTGTATTTTCTGCAGTATTACTGTGTGTGGATATGCTGATTGACTTCTGCCACCAGGTTGTGCCTTTGAGTAAGGTGAGAATTTTGAAGCAGAAGTAGTAGAAGAAGAGGAACTTCCTCCAGTTGCAGTAGTTAGCACAAAGCTAGTGGGTTTTAACAACAGCAAAAATATGCTGGTGGACTAAAAGCTACATATCATGCTTTGTTGTGGTTGTAAAGTGCACAAATAAAAAAACTCCAAGTTATACTACAGCCTGAGTCTCTGTCTGCAACACATGACTATTTTGGTATATTTACTCACCAAATGGAAAATCTACCCACATTTGGCGCTTGCACAACGAAACTGTGTTTTTCTGCTGTGGATTGTCTAGACTAATACATCCATTCATGTAGAACACTGAAATTGTTCAAAAAGCATATAAACATTTGCAAAATAAATAATCATGATTAAACAACTGTGCAAAGTGGTTTGAATGGTTTTATTGAAATACATTTACATGGTGCTCATCAGGCAAAACAGCAGCAGTACCTCATTCAGTTTTCTATTTGATAAAGTGTCCATCTCTGATTTTAGATTTACACAGGCTTTAATTGTTTTTTTTTTTTAAGTCCTTTGTTGTTTTCATGTTTAGTATGAGCTCAGAAACGTTGATTATGATGCATGATGATAAGATGCTGTTTCTACAAGTATTTGTGTTGTTTGTAGGAACAATAGGCCACAGCAAGGTTTCAAATGCAAATAAAAGACACAAAAATATCTATATCTATATATTTTTCATAGGATGCATGAAGCAATATCTTTACTTTTTTCTGCTCTTCTATTACAGAGAAGAGATGAGAGAGAAACGGTGTCAGACTGGATAATAGACACCAGGGTGACTCTTATGCACTATTTTCAATGATAAAATGACTCTGTGCTAAGTAATGATCCTCATTCAGATTCAGTGTTGTATTTGAAACACAGTAGTTTTCCTTCTTTGTGTAGAAACAGCAGTGGCAGCACATAACTGGTGGGCAAACAGAACCAGATTCCTGACATCTGCACCACGCAGCCAATGTTGGGGGTCAACACAGACGATAAAGCCAGAGACTGGCAAACAATATTCCCTGTAAACCTCAACAGCAGCACTGCCAATATGGCGGTGATGGTGTAGAACGCTCTCTGCTTTGATTTGTCAACCTTTCCCCTCGACTTGCCTCCGTCTCCTGGCCCTGGACGAATCAGAACGCGGAGAACAGAGAGGCTACAGAAAGAGATGACAATTAAGGAGATGACCAGATTGCAGAAGAACAGGATTATGTTGAAATTCTTGTTGCTTAGGAGTCTTAAAGCCAACAATCCAGAGCATAATAGCCAAACACACATGCTGCTGATGTTTCTGATCATGGCCCCGCCTGTCTTACCCAGCTTCAGGTAGGTGATGGGGTGAACAACAGCCAGGTAGCGCTCGACACAGGTGAGAACATGAAAAAACATTTTAACACATGAGATGATGGCGAATAGGTTACACCCAACTGTGCTCATCTTCAAGTGTTTAGTGAAATTGCCACAGCAGCAGGAAACAGACCCACAGATGGCAATCATCTCCAAGGCGACCATGTGGTAAGTGTAGACGTCTGTGGGATTCGCCGCCGCGCTGCTGCGCTGCTTCCGCCAGCGCCGGAAACCCAGGACGAGGACGGAGATGGAGAGTGGGAGGAGGAGGAGGATGTTAGTGACGGTGAAGGCGGTGAAGATGGAGGAACCGGGCGTGGAGCTGAAGCAGTTGGGGGAAGAGTGGTGAGGAGGAGGAGGAGGGAGGGAGACATTTGAGGATGGAGAGGAGTTGGTGGACATTTCCATGAGCCTGAAGAAGAGGAGATGAGGACGAAGAAGGAGAAAAGGGACACAAGAGAAGGAAAAAACAAAGGGAATTAAATCATTTAAGAGATCCTGTCATAATGCATTTCAGTGTAAGTGATGGAGGACAAATTCCACAGTCCTCATTCTGTGCAAAAATGTATTTATAGTTCATTTGAAGCTTCAGTCGTGCAAATTAGTCAAATCAAGTCAAGATCTTTTTTTAGTGCCAAAGTCCTTCTTTTTGTTATGATCCTTCCACTGAACAAGTAAACAGGAAAACATTGTCTGTTGCAGTGGTGTTGTTGATCATTTATGTAACAGCCTGGAACTCTTCGTCAGAGAGATAATGATAATAATAAACTTTATTTGTATAGCATCTTTCATACAAAATGCAGCTCAAAGTGCTTCACATTAAAAAGATAATAACCCCCCTCCCAAAAAAAACCCCAAAATAGATAAATAAATAAATAATTGAGAACATTAACAGGAAAATAAAAGGAGGCAAACAAGAAAAATGAGAGATAGTGCATTACATTAAAACAGGGGAGACACAGCTAAAAATCTTCAGTAAAAGACATTTTTCATGAATAAGAATACAAATGCCTTAAAATGGATTAACATGTTTTAGTATATGATATGGTGTAAGAGTCATACTATAGAAAGGCTAGGTTAAAAAGATATGTTTTTAAGTGTCATTTAAAGCTTTCAATGGAGACCGCTTCTCTTACGTCTTTAGGTAAGGCATTGGAGTTAAATGGGGAGTTATATAACTCTACACATAACAAGATGCACGCAGGCAGACAGGAAAGGTTCTGCCTCCAATGTGTCAAAGTTTCCTCCACATTTTCTCCACACACTCAGATTGGACGATAATAACAAACTGCAGAGAGCGTGAAAGCCACAGTTTATGTGGCTCTCCGAATCTCTATGAAATATCGGTTGTGTTTAGGCCAAATGTCTTTTATTTCATTTAATTGAAAAAAAATTCATGCGGATTCTTGAAAGTGTACTGTTGTCATATAAACGGACATCTCTACTGTTCAGAAGAATCTCATAATTAAAAACTGGGAGGTCAGCTGAAGAAAATAACACATTTTTATTTTTAGTGTCCAAAGAAACTGAAAAAAATGCAATAAATAAATAAATACATTGTTTTTACAGTATGTGAATGAGACCATTAAAAAACTATAAATGTGACAATATCATTAAAAGAGGCTCACCCTGTCAGGAGTATTTGCTTCAGGTCTTCTCTCTGTGACTGCAGAATCACTGACTGATGAACACCACTTTCTAGCCCAAATATTAAACTATGTGAGTGTGTGTATGTGATGATGTTTGTGTGTAAAGAACAGGTGGGAGCAGAGCTGTGGGTTTTTTTTGCATGTTGAAAAACTATGAGTTATTTATTTTGTCATAATTTAGAAGGCAAATTTTCAGAGTTCAGGATCAGATGGACAGCATCAGAGTTTCTGATACTAGGCTTTTTAAGTTTATGTCAAGCAAATCATTTCCATAACACTTCATCATTTTATCTGACAGTCAAACTAACTCAGGCATCTATTCAAATCAACTCAGAACACCTGTCTACATGGTTTTGGTTCTTTTAAATTTAACCCATTGAAGCAAAAACATTTGTGTTTGTTGATATTTTATTTTTACAGCCAAACATTTTTCAAAACCGCAGAACTTTATTTTAAATAGAGATCCAAAAGTGTCCAAATATATTGAGCAGAATTTTGGGGAAATGTGTATAAATTGATGCACAAGACATCTGGAGTATTTGCATTGGAACAGTGGAGCATGGGTTATGAATTTTGACAATCTTAAAGATTCAAAAGGGGGGAACTCTTAAGGCGTGAATCCAATCTGTCCTCTACAACACTGTGGTTAAGGTGGCGCCAGATAAGAAAACACTCCCAGGTGTCGTTCTGGAGTACTGCTTGTTGCTGTAGACTTTCTTAATTCTTTTCTCACACATACACACACATGAACACACACGAACCTCCCTCCCCCTCCCATGGCAACGATGTTGTAGGTGAAGAGGTCTAAATTGCCCGTCGTCGCCGCTGCAGATATGGAGCGCTGTTTCCGCCATCATTGGTGACCCAGGTACAAGATGTAGATGGAGAGAGGGAGGAAGAAGAGGATGTAGGATATTAATGAATTTAAGTTTATATCCTGGGCATCAGTTTCCTGTAAAAAGCATATAAACATAATAAATAATCATGATTAAACAACTGTGCAAAGTGGTTTGAATGGTTTTATTTAAATACATTTACATGGTGCTCATCAGGCAAAACAGCAGCAGTACCTCATTCAGTTTTCTATTTGATAAAGTGTCCATCTCTGATATTATATTTACACAGGCTTTAATTGTTTTTTTGGAGTTGTTTGTCTTTGCATATTGAATTGTTATTCAAGATATAATAGTATGGGTTCCCTACATGGTGATGATAAGAATATGATGTAATTTCGACAAGTATTTGTGTTGTTTGTAGGAACAATAGGCCACAGCAAGGTTTCACATGCAAATACAAGACACAAAAATATATGTTATTCTTAGGATGCATGAAGCAATATCTTTATTTTTTTCTGCTCTTTTATTCTGGAGAAGAGATGACAGAAAATAAGTGAAGAGAGAAACGGTGTCAGGCTGGATAATAGACACCAGGGTGACTATGCACTATTTTCAATGATAAAATGACTCTGTGCTAATTAATGATCCTCATTCAGATTCAGTGTTGTATTTGAAACACAGTAGTTTTCCTTCTTTGTGTAGAAACAGCAGTGGCAGCACATAACTGGTGGGCAAACAGAACCAGATTCCTGACATCTGCACCACGCAGCCAATGTTGGGGGTCAACACAGACGATAAAGCCAGAGACTGGCAAACCAAAGTCCCCCCAAACCTCAACAGCAGCACTGCCAATATGGCGGTGATGGTGTAGAACGCTTTCTGCTTTGATTTGTCAACCTTTCCCCTGGTCTTGCCTCTGTCTCCTGGCCCTGGATGAATCAGAACGCGGAGAACAGAGAGGCTACAGAAAGAGATGACGATTATGGAGAAAACCAGATTGCAGAAGAACAGGATTATGTTGAAATTCTTGTTGGTTAGGAGTCTTAAAGCCAACAATCCAGAGCATAATAGCCAAACACATATGATACTGATGTTTCTGATCATGGCCCCACCTGTCTTACTCAGGTGCAGGTAGGTGATGGGGTGAACAACAGCCAGGTAGCGCTCGACACAGGTGAGAACATGAAAAAACATTTTAACACATGAGATGATGGCGAATAGGTTACACCCAACTGTGATCATCTTCAAGTGTTTAGTAAAATTGCCACAGCAGCAGGAAACAGACCCACAGATGGCAATCATCTCCAAGGCGACCATGTGGTAAGTGTAGACGTCTGTGGGATTCGCCGACACGCTGCTGCGCTGTTTCCGCCAGCGCCGGAAACCCAGGATGAGGACGGAGATGGAGAGTGGGAGGAGGAGGAGGATGTTAGTGACGGTGAAGGCGGTGAAGATGGAGGAACCGGGCGTGGAGCTGAAGCAGTTGGGGGAAGAGTGGTGAGGAGGAGGAGGAGGGAGGGAGACATTTGAGGATGGAGAGGAGTTGGTGGACATTTCCATGAGCCTGAAGAAGAGGAGATGAGGATGAAGAAGGAGAAAAGGGACACAAGAGAGGGAAAAAACAAAGGGAATTAAATCATTTAAGAGATCATTTCATAATGCATTTCAGTGTAAGTGATGGAGGACAAATTCCACAGTCCTCCTTCTGTGCAAAAATGTATTTATAGTTCATTTGAAGAGGAGGAGATGAGGACGAAGAAGGAGAAAAGGGACACAAGAGAGGGAAATACAAAGGGAATTGAATAACTTTGAGAACAGTAACAAAATATAATGTCTAATTATTAGCTAAAAATCACATAATCTATCTAAAGTATTACAGGTTAGGTTCACGACTCTTCTGCCTTAAAACAACATTTAGATGCCCAAATGAACATTGATGTGTTTTTCTTGTTGTAATCATTCTTCCTGTTCATACTGACCATTAAGAGATCCTTTCATAATGCATTTCAATGTGAATGATGGTGGACAAAATCCATAGTCCTCCACAGTCCTGCCTACAAAAATGTATTTAAAAGTTCATTTGAAGCTATTATCAAGGTTCAGTTGTCCAAATTAGTCAATTTAGTTCAGTGCCAAAGTCTCTCTTTTTGTAATGATCTTTCCACTGAACAGCTGAACAGGAAAACACTGTCTGTTGCAGTGGTGTTGTTGATCATTCATGTAACAGCCTGGAACTCTATGTTGCAGAGATGGGGAGTAATATAATGCTGCACATGACAAGATGCATGCAGGCAGACGGGAAAGGTACAGCGAGCAAAGTTTTCTCCACATTTTCTCCACACACTCAGACTGGATGATAATAACAAACTGCAGAGAGCGTGAAAGCCACAGTTTATGTGGCTCTCCGAATCTCTGTGAATTATTGGTTGTGTTTAGGCCAAATGTCTTTTATTTCATTTTAGCTGAGAAAAATCATTGAAAGTGTACTGTTGTCATAAATGGATATCTCTGCTGTTCAGTAGAGGCTCATAATTAAAAACTGGGAGGTCAACTGAAGGAAAACACCATATTTTTATTGTTAGTGCCCAAGGAAACTGAAAAATGCTATAAATAAATAAATAAGAAAATAAAATTCCATTGTTTTTGCGGTATGTGGATGAGACCATTAAATAACTAAAAGTGTCAATTATCATTAAAGGAGGCTTACCCTGTCAGGAGTGTTTCAGGTCTTCCTCTCTCTGTGTCTCCAGAATCACTGACTGATGAACACCACTTTCTGGCCCAAATATTAACCCGTATGTGTGTGTGTGTGTGTGTGTGTGTGTGTGTGTGTGTGTGTGTGTGTGTGTGTGTGTGTGTGTGATGATGGTGTTTGTGTGAAAAACAGGTGGGATAAGGACTGTGGGCTTTTTTGCATGTTGAAAAAACTACGAGGTACTTATTTTGTCATAATTTAGAAGGCAAATTTTCAGAGTTCAGGTTCAGTTGCAGGACATGCAGCTACAGTGATGATGCAGTGTCATGCTCAAGGACACTCCAGCAGGGTGGACAACATCTCCAACCTCCAAAACACTCAAGACAGATTTATGTATCAAAAAGCATTCAGCTGTTGGACAGTTTCACAGTACTAGGTTTTTTAAGTTTATGTCAAGCAAATCATTTCCATAACAACTCATCATTTTATCTGACAAGAGTCAAACTAACTCAGGCACTTATTCAAATCAGCTCAGAACACCTGTGTACATGGTTATGTTCCTTTAAATTTAACCCATTGAAGCAAAAACATTTGTATTGTAGTACCTGGTACAGAAAATACCCTTCTATGTCTATGCTGACAGGTCCAAAATGCCCGTCATCACTGCTGCAGATATGCTGCACCGTTTCTACCATTGTTGGTGACCCAGGTACAAGATGTAGATGGAGAGAGGGAGGAGGAAGAGGATGTAGGAGCAGGAAAAAGTGGTCAAGATGTGAGAGCCGACCATGGAGTTGAGGCATTAGTAGATCAGTTGAAGGAGGAGGGGGGAGGAAGATGGAGTGACTGATCGGAGGAGGAGGAGGAGGAGGAGGAGGAGGAGGAGGAGGAGGAGGGGGAGCTGTTTGCTGACAGGTCTGGTTAAATTAGAGTCTGAGGAAGATGTTACTGGAGAGAGAGGATGAAAACAGAAAGATGAGAGATAAAAGTGAAACAAAGAGTGACAAGTTAAACTTACAAATTGAATATTATTATTATTTTATTATTCTGAACAAAAAAATGCCACTCTATTTTTCTTATATACTACAGTTGGTAAAGTATTCCTTTAAAGGGGACATAACATGCTCTCTTATGATTTTCTGTCATTTTTATACTGTTATGATGTCGGATATTAAACATGATAAAAGTTCCAAAACTTGAGGTGAACATATGGAAAAAATCTTACCTTCAAGTCAAAAGCCAGGGCTTCAGATTGCTCTGAACGCTTCATTTGCAAAGTTACCTCTTCTTCCTCATCGAAACTGATATCAGATTGTTCGCACATGCCCACAAGTGGTCATCCCTTCCATAGCTGTTGTTGCTAAGGATGTTCTACGGGTTGTTGTCCACATAGGAAGTTTATATTTCGAGTAAAGAATGTTAAAAAGAAGTGAAATCCGACAACTGCTGTTAGTTTATGCAGCCTTGGAGCTGGAGGATGTCTGCCGAGGAGCATCTTCTGGCAGCTAACCAATCAGAACAGAGTGGGCTCCTCTGGAGGGGGGCCTTAAAGAGACAGGAGCTAAAACGGCCTGTTTCAGACAGAGGCTGAACTGAGGGGCTGCATAAACAGCCAGTGTAAGTTAAATAAGGAGTTCTTTTTGAGCTGTAAGTCATGCAAAGATATTCCAGCACAGCCCCAGAATTTAAATATAAACCTGAAAATCTGCATGATGTGTCCCCTTTAAAGGCCCACAATTAACTTTTCTCAATCATCTAGATCTAGGTAAGTGGTTCCTAAACTTTCTTGGCAGTGACTCGATAAAACAAAACAACTTGCAATCCCTCATCATCGGGTTGTGACTAGTTCAACCAAAGACTGATTATTTTTCCTTGTTTTATTTAAATTATTCTTACAGTCCTGAAGAATTCAACTTCTTCAGTACTGTGTTCTTCTCATGGTTTAAAGGTGATGGGATCTTGTTGAAAAAAGGTATTTTCACAAACCAACCAGAACTGAACAATATGAGAATCAGATTCAGAACTCATGACAGTTATTGGGTGGCTTGTGTTGCCAAGGAGACGTAATCAAATCTGATCGAATCACACCCACACACTTCTCGTGTAGAAGATAAACTGAGGTTTTGAGTGTTAAATAGTTATTTTATCTATAACTAAGGATGTTTTGGCACAGATGTTATTTTCAGATTTTGTTCCAGTGATGTTTTCAATGTCTTAGAGGCCTTTCATGAGAGAAAACACACAGCTCATGCTAGCTGGCTCACATGACATATTCTGCAGCATATTTGTACGTGTGGTGTCCCAAAACAAATGGTGTTGGTTGTAATTCAGATTACAACAAAATAATTAATTTTTACTGGTGCTGTCTGTGATGTGCACTTTAAGGTATCCTGCATGTGAAGTCGACTACACAGTACAAACATCTTGTAGTATTAATTTGTGATTTTTGGCATGTCAAACCAACTTGCCATGTTTTAATCAACAAAAATAATATAGTTTTGTATAGAAATTTTGTATTGCCAAAAGAAATGTGCATGTAGTCGACAAAGTGCACGAATAAAACTAGAACATGTCATAATATATTTAAAAAGATTTGGAAATTGGATGGATTTAGGTATATAGTCTTAAAAACAGTTTAACGGAACAATTACAAAACCTGTCCTAACAGAGACAAAGTCTTGTCTCAGATCATCTCAGTCAGTAGCTTCCTGTCTGAGGAGCTCAGGCTCTGTTTGGTTGGAGGAGAGTAACTCCTCTGAAACTGAAAAGTGATCAGGCACCACGCCGTCAACTGACTTTTAAGTAGTCGAATAAATACTAAAATGAATCCAAAAACAAACAGACAACCAATGCTAAATACAGAATAATATCTAATGTCTCTTAAGTACAGGTTACTGTGATTTATAAAAGACACTAACCTTTCTAGATGTTTTTGATTCTGGCCGTCCTTCCCCTGCATGTCCAGAGTCACTGGACGCTGAGCTAGAATATCAGCTCTTAATTAAAGCTGCAAGCAGCGTTGAACGGGCCCTCGCGCCTCTGCGCACGTTGGGCCACGGCACAGTCGAAGGGCTTCTGTCACGGGCATGTAGATGTCTTCAGACCCGGGCTGTTTTCAGACAGTGCAAGAAGGAAATAAACATCACTTCCTTTGTCCACTATTTTGCCTGCTGCTGGGGCTGCTTTGCTGCAATTTCGTGGGGGGCGCTATTCAGCCCGTTTGCATCACTGATGGAATATTGTCATGTAGACGTGTTCAGGCCGGGACTCTTATCAAACATGTAGAGTTTGGTGCAGACTGGAGCATTTACAATAAAGTTATAGCAACTTCCTTTGTCATGGTGAAACATCAAATGTGTGAGGATGAGAATTTTCTGCAGGGTGAGACAAGTCTGTCTTGCTCACACCTGTGTCATCAAAATTAAGCAAGTTTTCAAGAATTTCAATTAGTAAACAGAAAACACATGATGAGTTTGTGTGGAAAACAAATTAATTTCCTAATTTTCATCAAGTTTATTTTTAGAAAAGTAAAGACTTTTAACCCACATGACCTGGTCAACTTCCAGTTTAAACAAGGACAAGACATCTAGATGAAGACATTTTAAGTGCAAAAAAGTTGACAGTAGACAGTCATCTTTTTTTTTAATGTTTTAATGGTTCTATTTTGGAAGATATTTAAAGCACACTTAAATATAGAGACATGGTGTGCAACATTTACAAATGATCCTGCATAGTCCTAATCATTACTTAATAATGATAATGATGATAATAATACATGAGTGCTTTTCAAGGTACCCAAAGATGATTTGCATAAGTTAAAAGCATCATAAAAAACAAAAAAAACAAAAAAAAGCCAACACACTAAAATCACAAGAATCATAGCATCACATTGAAACTGAGAAATCTAATCAATGCACAAAGCCTAAATGATAATTTATTTGAACTCTCCATTTAAATGATTATCAGACAGGATTTGAATAATAAACATCAACAAAGGCTGTTGTGTATTCAAATCAATGTGAGTCATGTCGGTCAGAACACCTGCCTGCTCTCTCTGTGCATCATTCTCATCACATCTAACCTGGTAGTTTGGCGGTAACTCTAAATAAATATGTTCTGAGGTGAGTGTAAGTTCTGGATGGATTATGTTCATCTAACATACAATTTGATTGAGACTTCTGTCTGATTTCGGGCTTTTGGTTAATAAACATATCCTGCCTCATGCCTCAAGTCACTGTTGACTTTTTTGATATTTAAACAAGACTGCAATATTTCCTTAAGCTGAAGTACTGTGAGTGCCAACACATGACAATAAAAAAAATGTTTTACTTGCTATAAGTTGTAGATAATGTATTGCAACTGAACAGCAAATAAAATACATTCTATTTTACTGATAAGTTCAGTTTGAACAACATAATAAGGAAACAAAACGTTACCTCATTATGTTGATAGAAAAACTTAATTTACATGGTATTACATTCCTTCTTGCTGTGGCAAATTAGTGGCATAGAAACATAATTTCTAGGTGACAGGGTTGTTGGTGGATATTTGTGCAAATACAAAAAACCCAAGCAATGTATAACTCAACATGTGTTAGTTCCATGATGGGTTAAAATTGTGATAGTAGGAAAAGCACAGGTGTTACTAATAACATTAACAATGGCTCTGTTCTATTAAGGTTTGGTTAGATTTAACCACTGAATTACTTGGTTAAATCCAGGCAAAGATTGTGGTTTGGGTTAAAATTACCACTTTGTTACAGTTAGAGGACCTTCATGTTCATGGTTACATATTATTTAACCATGAGGGTCACTTGTTTTGTTGAACCCACCATCTACCATGACCTCCTAGCTCTGCAGACTTTGTCATTTTATATTAACATCATGACTTATTTCTTTTTTATTTCCGACTGACATTAGTCATAGTCATAATTCCCATCGCTTTTAGAGGGCTTTGTTGCTTAAATATTAAATAATTAATATTAAATATTTGCTGTTTTAGGGCACTTGCTATAATGACTGATTCTGTCGTTTTTCTTCGGACAGTCTCTCCCTGACAGTGTGCTAGTGGGCCAATACAAAACCAGGATCCTGAAGCTGAAGCAGCTAAATGGAATTCAGACATAATTCATTTCCTTATGTAAGCTGTACTTTTCCTAACGTGATATGTCAAAATCACAGGAAAAAAGTCTGCTGCAATGTAGTCTACTTTTCTGAGCTGACACTTTTATGGTAATTTCCAAATTTGGTGCATTTTGACTTGACCTAGCATTCTCATCTGCTCTGACAACTTCTAATCATTATTTTTGTAGATTTCTTTGGATAATGCACCCACAAATAGCTCACTTTTCTTTTACTTGACACTTGCTGAACTTTCAGTGCCACAAAAAACAACTTTAATGGGTGAAATTATTGGCTCCCAGTGTCACCAAACACAATCCAGGCTTTTTTTCAGTAATTTTAGTCAGTAATTGTTGTCTGATCTTTTAAGATACTTTAATCTACTGTGATCCTTGTCCTGGTTCAGTGTTGCTCTTACAACATGGTAGTTTTCCTGCTCTGTGTAGAAACAGCAGAGGTAACACCAGACTGCTGGGCAGAGAGAACCAGAATGTAGACAACCATAAAGCACACCTCCCAGTCTCCTCCAGTGAGGTAAACAGGACAGTGGTGAGTATATTTTGGCTAAACCTCAACAACAGCACTCCCAGTATGGCCATGATGGTATAGAACGCCCTTAGCTTTGACTGGTGAACCTGCTGTCTGGACCTGTCCCCTTCCCCTGGCCCTGGACGAATCAAAACGCAAAGAACTGAAAGGCTGCAAAAACAGATGATGATTAAAGTGAGGGCTATGGCACAAAAAAAGAGGATGGCAATGGACATGCTGTCTTCTATGAATATCACACCTGTCGTTACAAAGCACAGCAGCCAAACACAGCCAATGGTGATATTTCTGATTCTGATCCCACGTGCCTTCCTCAGGCCCAGGTAGGTGACGGGATGAACGACAGCCAGGTAACGTTCCACACAGGTCAGGATGTGAAAGAACATCTGTGCGGATATGTTGATGTAGGAAAGGTAGAGACCTGGCATCATCATTTCTGGGAGATCAGTGAAGACAGCACAACAGGTCAGGGTGAGCCCTAAGATATTCATCAGCTCGCTGATGACCATGTGGTAGGTGAAGAGGTCTGAGTGGCTAATTGTTGTGCCAGAGCGCTGTTGCCTCCATCTCTGGTGACCTAGGTAGAGGATGAAGATGCAGAGAGGCAGGAGGAAGAGGATGCTGGTGATGGTGAAGGTGGTGATGCTATAAGAGCCAACTGTGGAATTGATGCACTTGCGCAGTATATTATAAAGGCTGAGGGATGAAGGATGAGGATGAGGAGGATGAGAGGAATTAGAGGAGTTGACTGACATGACTATGGGCAAGGGGCAGGGATAGAGTGAAAAAGAGAGAAAGATAACAAAATGAAAACTAGATCAACAAGACAAGAGGAAATAGTGACTTATTGTGACTAAGAATTGCTAAAGCCATGTCCCTAATCCATAATACAAAGTTATTCTAAACCGTTTTTGAGTCTGTAGTGTGTTCATACTGAAAAAAGTGACAAAATAAAGTTACTATGCTGAATATGAAAATGTGTAATATTGATGTACACAATACTCCCATAATATATTGCACAAAGGGGCACTAAGAGGCTTTATCACACAGGTCCTTTAATTACATACAGATTTCCTGGAATTTTTGTGAGTAATTTGCAGGTATTTAACACTTAACTTTTAGGACATTTTACAGAGAGGGTGGTGCAATTTTTGTTTTTTCAATTATTTCCTAAAAGTAGCTGCTTTAACTGTTAATTTTTAAATTGTTAACCCTTTTTTGGGTTTTTTTTCTGTCTCTCTCATTTGTGGCAATTTGCGGCACCCTGTCTGTAAAATGTTGTAAAGTTAACTGTTAAATATCTGCAAATTACTCAGAAAATTTCCATGAAATTAGTATGAAATTGAAGGATCTCCAATATGAAACGGAAATGGGAGAGCTGCAGCTATATTAGTCAAATAAAATACTTACGCATTGCATAAATTAACATGTGAGGCACATCATTTAAAATAATGTAAGGTAGTTTTATTGATGAAAATTACATTGATAATTTTGTCATTTTCCTATGAGAAATAAAATCATACTAGAAAACATGAAAGCATGATGTGACAACATTTCTCCATTAAAGAGACATACAGTACAGAATATGAGTATTAAAAACACCTACAAAACCTTAACAATACTATACAAACACTATATTTTCTAAGAGAAATCACTTGGGAGTCCCCCTGGACAACGGTTTTGCCTTTATACGTTTTTAACTTCTAATATTTTTCAAGAATATAAGTCTTTTAAACCGTATTTCAATCAATAAAACAACTGAAAACCAGATAAAGATCACGATCATAAGAAGAGTGTTTAGTCACTAAAAATATTAAATTTATTATAAAGTCATCAAAATACACTCACCTTATCAGTGGTGTTAATTTCTGATGTCTCTGATCTTCTGTCCACTGTGTGTCTGGAGTGTGAACTGGTGTATCAAACACATAGCTATATGTAAATCCTGGTGGATGAGTGTGTGCGTGTCTTTTGAATTATTTGTGGGGATGTTTTTGATTGTTTATTTTTGTTTTTGCATGTTGTATAAGCAGCAAATATTGCTCTTTCCTTTTGCATTGCTTTTCATTTTCTATCACTTTTTGTCCTTTGAATTCGGCACTGACGGGGTTCGAAACAGGAACTATTGGGGTCTCAATAAGGACACATCACTGTAATCAAAAAATTATTTGTCATGTGTGCAGACTTTGCAAACATATGTGATTAATATATACATAGACTACACACACAAACACATAACAACAAACACATAATGCTATATTATTCTGTTAATTGCAGTAGGCAAATATTCAGGATGCAGGGTCAGCTGCACAACAAAGTAGGGATCCAGTGTCTTCTAGCCCTTAAAAATACCAAACAAGCACCAAACTGCCATCCCAAAATACAACTTCCAGTTTAAACAAGGAAAAGACATGCAGATGAAGACAAGAGCCAAAAAGTTTAAAACTGATTACACGAATAGTAGACAGTCATCTTTTTTAATGTTTTAATGGTTCTATTTTAGACAAAAAGTTATTTAAAGCACACTTAAACAGCAAAGATACACGATGTGCAATATTTACAAATTATCCTGTATAGACCTGAAAAAATGTAATTAAACATCATCATTAACCATTACTCAATAATGATAATGATTATAATAATACATTTAGTTTATAGAGCACTTTTCAGTGCATCCAAAGATGCTTTGCACAAGTTAAAAGTACCATGAAAAAACCCCAAAAAACCCCAACACAATAAAATTACAAGAGTCATAGCATCACGTTGAAATTGAGAAGTCTAATCAATACAAGAAGCCTTGACTATACTTCATTTGAATTCTCTATTTAAATGAACATCAGACAGGATTTGAATAATCAATGTCAACAAAGACTGTTGCATATTCAAATGAATGTGTGTCATGTGGGTCAGAACACCTGCCTGCTCTCTCTGTGCATCATTCTCATCACATCCAACCTGGTAGTTTAGTGGTAACTCTAGAATTAAGTTTATATACCAATAATTTGTTTTGACAAATATGTCATGAGGCAAAAGTTCATGGTATTACATTCCTTCCTGCTGTGGCAAATTAGTGGCATAGAAACTTAATTTCTGGGGGACAGGGTTGTTGGTGGATTTTTGTGCAAGTGCAAAAAACCCAAGCAATGTATAACTCAACCTGTGTTATTTCCATGATGGGTTAAAATTGTGATAGTAGGAAAAGCACAGGTGTTACTAATAACATTAACAATGGCTCTGTTCTATTAAGGTTTGGTTAAGTTTAACCTCTAACCTACCTGGTTAGGTTCAGGGACAGATCATGATCTGGGTTAAAATGACCACTTTGTTACAGTTAGAAGACCTTCATCTTCATGGTTACATATTATTTAACCATGAAGGTCACTTGTTTTGTTGACCCAACCATCTACCATGACCTGCTAGCTCTTCGGACTTTGCCATTCTATATTAACATCACATGACTTTCTTTCTTGCTCCTGACTGACATCAGTCATAATCATAACTCCCACAGCCACCAGAGGACTTTGTTGCAAAACCACGATCCTGAAACTGAAGCACTTATATGGAATTCAGCCATCGGTCATTTCCTTATGTAAGCTGTGCTTTTTCTAACGTGACATATTAGTTAGGTTTAACCACTAAACTACCTTTTAAGGTTATAATATTATTGTAACCATGAAGGTCACTTGTTTTGTTGACTCGACCACCTACCATGGCATCCTAACTCTGCAGACTTTGTCATTCTATATTAACATCACATGACTTATTTCTTTGCTCCCGACTCACATTAGTCGTAGTCATAACTCCCATAACTGCTACAAGACTTTGTTGCTTAAATATTAAATTATATATATTAAATATTTGTTGTTTTAGAGCACTTGCTAAAATGACTGATTCTTAGGACAGTCTCTCCCTGACAGTGTGCTAGTGGGCCAATACAAAACCAGGATCCTGAAACTGAAGCAGCTAGATGGAATTCAGCCATAATTCATTTCCTTATGTAAGCTGTACGTGATATGTCAAAATCACAGGAAAAATGTATTTTTACAGGGCCTTTTTTATGCTGAAGAAAAGCCACGGCTAGTGCAGATGCAGCTGCAATGTAGTCTACTTTTCTGATCTTGCACTTTTATGGTAATTTCCTGTTTCCAAATATGGTCCATTTTGACATGACCTAGCATTCCCACCTGTTCTGACAACTTCTAATCATTATTTTTGTAAATTTCTTTGAAAATGCATCCACAAATAGCTCACTTTTCTTTTACTTGACCCTAGTTGAACTTTCAGTTCCACAAAAAACAACTTTAATGGGTGAAATTATTGGCTCCCAATGTCACCAAACACAATCCAGGCTTTTTTTCAGTAATTTTAGTCAGTAATTGTTCTCTGATCTTTTACAATACTTTAATCTACTGTGATCCTTGTCCTGGTTCAGTGTTGCTCTTACAACATGGTAGCTTTCCTGCTCTGTGTAGAAACAGCAGAGGTAACACCAGACTGCTGGGCAGAGAGAACCAGAATGTAGACAACCATAAAGCACACCTCCCAGTCTCCTCCAGTGAGGTGAACAGGGTAGCGGTAATTATATTCTGCCCAAACCTCAACAACAGCACTCCCAGTATGGCCATGATGGTATAGAACGCCCTTAGCTTTGACTGGTGAACCTGCTGTCTGGACCTGTCCCCTTCCCCTGGCCCTGGACGAATCAGAACACAGAGAACTGAAAAGCTGCAAAAACAGATGATGATTAAAGTAAGGGCTGTGGTACAAAACAAGAGGATGGTAATGGACACGCTGTCCTCTATGAACATGAAACCTGGTGCTGAAAAGCACTGCAGCCAAACACAGCCAATGGTGATATTTCTGATTCTGATCCCACGTGCCTTCCTCAGGCCAAGGTAGGTGACGGGATGAACAACAGCCAGGTAACGTTCCATGCAGGTCAAAATGTGAAAGGACGTCTGTGCGGATGCGTTGATGGAGAAAAGGTAGAGACCTGGCATCATCATTTCTGGGAGATCAGTGAAGACAGCACAACAGGTCAGGGTGAACCCTAAGATATTCATCAGCTCGCTGATGACCATGTGGTAGGTGAAGAGGTCTGAGTGGCTAATTGTTGTGCCGGAGCGCTGTTTCCTCCATCGCTGGTGACCCAGGTAGAGGATGAGGATACAGAGAGGGAGGAGGAAGAGGATGATGGTGATGGTGAAGGCGGTGATGCTATAAGAGCCAGCTGTGGAGTTGAAGCACGTCGGCAGTATATTATAGAGGCTGAGAGATGAAGGACCAGGATGGGGATGAAGAGAGGAATTAGAGGAGTTGACTGACATGACTATGGGCAAGGGGCAGGGATAGAGTGAAAAAGAGAGAAAGATAACAAAATGAAAACTAAATCAACAAGACAAGAGGAAATAGTGACTTATTGTGACTAAGCATTGCTAAAGCCATGTCCCAAATCCACTCTACAAACTAATTCTAAACCGTTTTTGAGTCTGTAGTGTGTTCATGCTAAAAAAAGTGACAAAATAAATTTACTATGCTGAATAAAAGAACTCAATTTTCATGTGTACTATTAATGTACACAATACTCCCATAATATATTGCACAAAGGGGCACAAAGACGTTTTATCCTACAGGTCCTTTAATTACATACAGATTTTGTGAGTAATTTGCAGGTATTTAACAGTTAACTTTTAGGACATTTTACAGAGAGGGTGATGCAAGTCAGCACAAATAAAGTGTTAAGTTGGTTTAGTTGTAATATATTTGGGTTCATACATAGTTGTTAATTTGCAAAAATTCTAATTTATTTTGAATTTTTTACTCCAACTGACAGAAAACCCTCACATCCCCCAGTCTAATGTATTTTACAGTGTGTGGTTTATTACAGTTTGTTGTTTTGTGTGTCAAACGAACGATATATTAACATATTAGCTTTTCTCAACAATTTCCTAAAATTAGCTGCAGTAACTGTTAATTCTTTGGACATTTCTTTGAAATGGTTATGCAATTTGGTAGTATATAGGAAATCTGCTCATTATAGAGTTTTTAAGAAACAACCTAAATTGTTTGTATGTAGTTTGACACACAAAACTATACACTGAAAAGTGAACATTTTCTGTCAGTTAAATAGTTTTTTATTAAATAATGAGTCTAATCACGAAGAACCTTGATTGGGCACTTACCAACTAACCTACTCAACACTTTTTTCTGTTTTTTTATTATAATTTGTACCAAATTGTATAAGCTTAATATCTTAAAAGCTTACTTGTCTGCACCCTGTCTGTAAAATGTCATAAAATTAACTGTTAAATATCTGCAAATGCTAGAAAACATGAATGCATGAGATGATAACATTTCTCCAGAAAAGAGACACACAGTACAGAATATGAGTAATAAAAACACCTACAAAACCTGACAAATACTATACAAACACTATATTTTTAACTGAAATCACTTGGGAGTCCCACTGGACAACAGTTTTGCCTTTACACATGAAATTACTTTCCAAAGCCTTTTTAACTTCTAACATTTTTCAAAGAATATAAGTATGTTAAACCATATTTTAAACAATGAAACAACTGAAAAACAGATAGAATAAAGTTCACTGTCAAAAGAAGAGTGTTAAGTCACTAAAAATATTTAAAAAAAAAAAAAAAATTAAAATAGACTCACCTCATCAGTGGTGTTTATTTCTGATCTCTCTGATCTTCTGTCCACTGTGTCTGGAGTGTGAACTGGTGTGTCAAACATATAGCTATATGTAAATCCTGGTGGATGAGTATGTGCGTGTCTTTTGAATGATTTGTGGGGATGTCTTTGATTGATGATTTCTGTTTTTGCATGTTGTATAACCAGTAAACATTGCTTATTTTCATAGTTATTTTCATACCTGAACAATCTGAAACCAGACTTATGTTCAGTCTTTAAATATGTTAAATTTAGGAAGAATGTGGCCCCTGATAACCATTAAGAATTTGTTTTTCCCTGCAATAATAATGTCATTTATTTATGTATCACTTATCAAAACCAGAGATTACAAAGTGCTTTGCAACAAAAAGAAACAGCAAAATATGTCAGTCATCTTGACTGAAAGAGAGATGAGAGGTTTTTCATGTTTGCTGGCAAAATACATAATGCTATATCATTCTGTTAATTGCAGTAGGCAAATATTCTCACGCACAGCTGCATGACGAAGTAGGGATCCAGTGTCTTCTAGCCCCAAAAACACCAAACAAGCACCACACCACCATTTTAAGGACCAAAAACTTAAAAACTGATCATACGTAGAGTAGAAAATCATCTTTTTTATGTTTTAATGTTTCTACTTTAGACAAAAAGTTATTTAAAGCACACTTAAACAGCAAAGATACACAATGTCCAACATTTACAAATGATCCTGCATAGTCTTGAAAAAAATGTAATTAATATCATCATTAAGCATTACTTAATAAATATACTGGTGATAATGATACATTTTGTTTATGGAGCACTTTTCAAGGCACCCAAAGATGTTTTGCATGAGTTAAAAGGATCATAAAAAACGACAACAAAAAACCCCCCAAACAACTCACTAAACACATTAAAATTACAGGAATCATCACACCATTGATAACACCATTTAAATCAACATCAGACAGGATTTGAATAATCAGTATCAACAAAGACTGTTGCATATTCAAATGAATGTGTGTTATGTAGGTCAGAACACCTGCCTGCTCTCTCTGTACATCATTCTCATCACATCCAAACTGGTAATTTGGTGGCAACTCTAGAAATTAAGTTTATACACCAATAATAACAAATATGCTCTGAGGTAAATGTAAGTTCTGGATGGATTATGTTTGTCTAACACAGGCTTTGATTGAGTTTCCTGTCTGATTTTGGGCTTTTGGTTAATAAACATATCCTGCCTCATGCCTCAAGTCACTGTTGAATTTTTTGATATTTCACCAAGACTGCAATATTTCCTTAAGCTTTAGTCCTGTGAGTGCCAACACATGACAATAAAGAAAACTGTTAATCATGTTTTAGTTGCTATAGGTTGTGGATAATGTACTACAACTGAATAGCAAATAAAATACAGTTCATTCCATTTTACTGATAGGTTCAGTATGAACATTTTGCAACATAATGAGGAAACAAAATGTTTCCTCATTGTGTTGATAGAAAAACTTAATTCATGTGGCGTTACATTTTCTTCTTGCTGTGGCAAATTAGTGGCATAGAAACTTAATTTCTAGGAGACAGGGTTGTTGGTGGATATTTGTGTGAGTGCCAAAAACCAAGCAATGTATAACTCAACATGTGTTATTTCCATGATGGGTTAAAATTGTGATAGTAGGAAAAGCACAGGTGTTACTAACAACATTAACAATGGCTCTGTTCTATTAAGGTTTGGTTAGATTTAACCACTGAACTACTTGGTTAAATCCAGGCAAAGATTGTGGTTTGGGTTAAAATTACCACTTTGTCACAGTTACAGGACCTTCATCTTCATGGTTACACATTATTTAACCATGAAGGTCACTTGTTTTGTTGACTAAACCATCTATCATGACCTCCTAGCTCTGCAGACTTTGTCATTCTATATTAATATCACATGACTTACTTCTTTGCTCCCAACTGATATTAGTCATAGTCATAACTCCCACAACTTCTAGAGGGCTTTGTTGCTTGAATACTAAATAATTAATATTAAATATTTGCTGTTTTAGGGCACTTGCTATAATGACTGATTCTGTCGTTTTTCTTATGACAGTCTCTCCCTGATAGTGTGCTAGTGGGCCAATACAAAACCAGGATCCTGAAACTGAAGCAGCTAAATGGAATTCAGTCATAATTCATTTCCTTATGTGAGCTTTACTTTTCCTAATGTGACATGTCCAAATCACAAGAAAAAGGTCTGGCTGCAATGTAGTCTATTTTTCTGAACTCACACTTTTATGGTAATTTTCTGTGTCCATATGGTGCATTTTGACTTGACCTAGAATTTCCACCTGTTTTTACAACTTCTAATCGCACATGCAAGTGGAAAGAGCTATTTTTGTGAATTTCTTTGGCTAATGTGCCCACAAATGCTTCTCACAAATCATAGAACACTTTTCTTTTACTTGACACCAGCTGAACTTTCACTGCCACAAAAAACATTCAAATCACTCCAATGTCACTGAACACAATCCAGGCTTTTACTCCATAGTTTTAGTCAGTAACTGTTCTCTGATTATTAAGATACTTTAATCTATTGTGATCCTTGTCCTGATTCAGTGTTGCTCTTACAACATGGTAGTTTTCCTGCTCTGTGTAGAAACAGCACAGGTAACACCAGACTGCTGGGCAGAGAGAACCATGGTGCAGACAACCATAAAGCACACTTCCCAGTCTCCTCCAGTGAGGTGAGCAGGACAGTGGTGAGTAAATCAAGCCCAAACCTCAACAACAGCACTCCCAGTATGGCCATGATGGTATAGAAAGCCCTTAGCTTTGACTGGTGAACCTGCTGTCTGGACCCACCCCCTTCTCCTGGCCCTGGACGAATTAGAACATAGAGAACCGAAAGGCTACAAAAACAGATGATAATTAAAGTGAGGGCTATGATACAAAAAGAGATGATGGAGTTGAGTATTTTGTCTTCTATGAACATCAAACCTGTTGCTGCAAAACACAGCAGCCAAACACAGCCAATGGTGATATTTCTGATTCTGATCCCACGTGCCTTCTTCAGGCCCAGGTAAGTGACGGGGTGAACAACAGCCAGGTAACGTTCAACGCAGGTCAGGATGTGAAAGAATATCTGTGCACATGCGTTGATGAAGTAAATATAGACATTTACCATCATCATTTCTGGGAGATCAGTGAAGACAGCACAACAGGACAGGATGGACCCTAAGATATTTGTCAGCTCGGTGATGACCATGTGGTAGGTGAAGAGGTCTGAGTGGCTAATCGCTGCGCCGGAGCGCTGTTGCCTCCATCGCTGTTGACCCAGGTAGAGGACGAGGATGCAGAGAGGGAGGACGAAGAGGATGCTGGTGATGGTGAAGGTGATGATGCTGATAGAGCCAGCTGTGTACCTGAAGCACTTGAGCAGGAGATTATGGAAGTTGATGGATGAAGGACCAGGATGAGGATGAAGAGAGGAATTAGAGGAGTTGACTGACATGACTTCGGCCAAGGGGAAGGAATAGAGTGAAAAAGAGAGAAAGATAACAATATCAAAAGTAAATCAATATGACAAGAAGAAATAGTGACTTATTGTGATTAAGAATTGCTAAAGCCATGTCCCAAATCCACTCTACAAACTAATTCTACACTGGTTTTGAGTCTGTAGTGTGTTCATACTGAAAAAAGTGACAAAATAAAGTTACTATGCTGACTAAAAAAACTCAGATTTTCATGTGTACCACTGATGTACACAATCCTCTCATAGTAAATTTCACCAAAAGGGGCACAAAAAAAGTTTATCCTACTGGTCCTTAAATTACATACAAATTTCCCAGAAAATTTGTGAGTAATTTGCAGGTATTTAACACTTAACTTTTAGGACATTTTACAGAAAAGGTGGTTCAGTTTAGTACAAATTATAGGGAAAAACAGAGTAACGTGTTAAGTTGGTTTAGTTATAATATATTTGGGTTCAGATGCAATTGTTAATTTGCAAAAATTCTAATTTGTTTAGAATTTTTTACTCTAACTGACAAAACCCTTAAATCTTCCAGTTTAATGGATTTTACAGTGTGTGTTTTATTACATTGTGTAGTCCTGTGTGTCAAACGATGTATTAACATATTAGGTTATATCAATAAATTCCTAAAATTAGCTGCAGTAACTGTTAATTCTTCGGACATTTCTTTGAGAGGGTTATGTAATTTGGTAGTATATAGAAAATGTGCTTAATATAGAGTTTTTAGGAAGCAACCTAAAATGCTTGTATGTAGTTTGACACACAAAACTACACACTGAAAACTGAAGAACCTTGATTTGGCACTTACCAATTAACCTACTTAACCTTAATTTTTTTAAAATTATAATTTGTACCAAATTGTTTGTAAAACATTATGGTCTGAAAAGGTTAATTGCCTGCACCCTGTCTGTAAAATGTCATAAAATTAACTTTTAAATATCTGCAAATTACTCGGAAAATGCTAGAAAACATGAATGCATGAGATAACATTTCTCCAGTAAAGAGACATGCAGTACAGAATATAAGTAGTAAAAACACCTACAAAACCTGAAAAATACAAACAAACACTATATTTTTATCTGAAATCATTTGGGAGTCCCCTTAGACAACTGTTTTGCCTTTACACATGAAATTACTTTCAAAAGCCTTTTTAACCTCTAAAATTTTTCAAGAATATAAGTCTTTTAAACCATATTTTAAACAATAAAACAACTGAAAAACAGAAAAAAGTTCACTGTCATGACAAGAGTGTTTAGTCACTAAAAATATCACATTTATCATAAAGTCATTAAAATAGACTCACCTTATCAATCGTGTTTATTTCCGATCTCTCTGATCTTCTGTCCACTGTGTGTCGGGAGTGTGAACTGGCGTGTCAAACATATAGCTGTATGTAAATCCTGGTGGATGAGTATGTACGTGCCTTTTGAATGATTTGTGGGTATGTCTTTGATTGATGATTTCTGTTTTTGCATGTTGTATAATCAGTAAACATTACTCTTTTCACTTTGCATTGCTTTCATTTTATATCACTTTCCTCCTTTAAATTTGGCACTGACAGGTTTCAAAACAGGAACTATTGGGGCCTCAATAAGGACGCATCACTGTAATCAAAAATGTATTTGTCATGTGTGCAGACATTGCAGACGTGTGATTAATATATGCATAGACTACACATACAAACACATACACACAAACACATCTAAGGGTCATTATCCTGACAATTTGCCAGTTTGTCCATTTTTTAGGCATTTTATATATTATTATACTGGATAATTGATTGATTAGTGAGCATAAATGACATTAATGTTATGTATATTTTTTTTAACTTTTCTGTCAACAGAGGGCAAGCACAAGGAAAACACAGTACACAATTACAGTTTTTATTGTCACCAAATTTAATACAGGGCAGTTTTCCTCAAAAATTGACATCTTGGAGAAACATGGTTTTCATCAGACAGGCTGCACTTCAGAAATCATGCAAGATGAGAGATTTCTAGAAGTTTTACCAGTGCTGACAGTCTTAATGAAAGATATACACTGTGGGAAAATCAACCAAGTTTCATTTGAATCATTTCTACATTGAATTTTGTTGTTTAGAAATGTACAGACTCTCAACTATCCCTCACATCTGTCCATTAAAGTGGATGTATGAAAGGATTTAAATGAGCTGTAACTTAAAACTGGTGCTTATTCAAATCAAAAATATCACTGATACCAGAACGCCTGTCTGTCTGAGTGTGTCATGTATTTTCATAGTTATTTTCATACCTGAACAATCTGAAACCAGACTTCTGTTCAGTCTTTTAATATGTTAAATTTGAGAACAATTTGGCCCCTGATAACCATTAAGAATTTGTTTTTTCCCTGTAATAATAATGTTATTTATTTATTTATCACTTATCAAAACCAGAGATTACAAAGTGCTTTGCAACAAAAAGAAACAGCAAAATATGTCAGTCATCTTGACTGTTTTTGTTAAAATAAATGCAGGTGTTTGTGTGTGTTTATGTATTGTCTTGTGTATTTATACGTAAGTGAAAGAGAGATGAGACTTTTTGCATGTTTGCTGGCAAAATACATAAATATTATATTATAATATATTATACTGTTAATTGCAGTAGGCAAATGTTCTCAAGCACAGCTGCATGACAAAGTAGGGATCCAGCGTCTTCAAGCCCCAAAAACACCAAACAAGCACCACTCTACCATCCCAAAATACAACATCCAGTTTAAACAAGGACAAGACATGCAGATGAAGACATTTTAAGGACCAAAAAGTTAAAAACTGATCATACGAAGCGTAGAAAATCATCTTTTTTATGTTTTAATGTTTCTACTTTAGACAAAAAGTTATTTAAAGCATACTTAAACAGCAAAGATACACAATGTCCAACATTTACAAATGATCCTGCATAGTCTTGAAAAAATGTATTTAACATCATTTATCATTACTTAATAAAGACATTTTGTTTATGGAGTATTTTTCAAGGCACCCAAAGATGCTTTGCATGAGTTAAAAGGATCATAAAAAACAACAACAAAAAACTTCAAAAACAACTCACTAAACACATTAAAATTACAGGAATCATCACATTGAAATTCAGAAGTCTAATCGGTACGCAAAGCCTTGACTACACTTCATTTGAACTCTCCACTTACATGAACACCAGACAAGATTTGAATAATCAATGTCAACAAAGACTGTTGCATATTCAATGTGTGTTCTGTAGGTCAGAACACCTGCCTGCTCTCTCTGTAAATCATTCTCATCACCTCCAACTTGGTAATTTGGTGGCAACTCTAGAAATTAAGTTTATATAACAATAATTACAAATATGTTCTGAGGTAAATGTAAGTTCTGGATGGATTATGTTTGTCTAATTGAGGTTCCTGTCTGATTTTGGGCTTTTGGTTAATAAACATATCCTGCCTCATACTTCAAATCACACACTGTCCTTTTTGATATTTAAACAAGACTGAAATATTTCCTTAAGCTTAAGTACTGTGAGTGCCAACAATTGACAATAAAAAACCGTTAATCATGTTTTGGTTACTATAAGTTGTACATCATGTATTGCAACTGAACAGAAAATAAAATACATTCCATTTTACTGATAGGTTCAGTTTGAACATTTTGCAACATAATGAGGAAAAAAATGTTTCCTTATTGTGTTGATAGAAAAACTTAATTTACATGGCATTACATTCCTTCTTGCTGTGGCAAATTAGTAGCATAAAACTTATTTTTTAGGAGACAGGGTTGTTGGTGGATATTTGTGCAAGTGCAAAAACCCAAGCAATGTATCACTCAACATGTGTTATTTCTATGGTGGGTTGAAAGTGTGACGGTAGGAAAAGCACAGGTGTTATTAATAACATTAACAATGGCTCTGTTCTATTAAGGTTTGGTTAGGTTTAACCACCAAACAACTTGGTTAGATTTAGGGAAAGATCGTGGTTTGGGGTAAAATTAGTACTTTGTTACAGTTAGAGGACCTTCATTGTCATGGTTACAATAATAACCACTTGGTTAAACCCACCATAGATGATTTTTTTGACCACTTGGCAGCAGTGGAAATAGTGAACACAACACTGACATATCATAACTTGTCAGCAAACAGGTTTTCCACATCCAGCGGTTACAGAGCAACATCATCATTCATTGGGAGTCGTGTTTCTGTCCATCTTTTGAATGTAAGTCCAATATTCACTCTTTATTAGGGACCGAGCCCAAAAGGCTGTGATGTTTTTTGACCCAACCATCTACCACAACCTGCTAGCTCTGCGAACTTTGTCAGTCTATATTAACATCACATGACTTTCTTTCTTGCTCCTGACTGACATCAGTCATAATCATAACTCCCACAGCAGCCAGAGGACTTTGTTGCAAAACCAGGATCCTGAAACTGAAGCAGCTATATGGAATTCAGCCATCGGTCATTTCCTTATGTAAGCTGCCTTTCCTAACATGATATTTCAAAATCCCAGGAAAAGTGCCTTCTTACAGGGCCATCTTTTAAAATGCTGAAGCAAAGCCATTGCTAGTGCAGATGCAGGTGCAATGTAGTCTATTTTTTTGAACTTGCACTTGTAATTTCCTGTTTCCAAATTTGGTGCATTTTGATATGACCTAGCATTCCTGCCTGCTCCGACAATTTCTAATTGCAAATGCAAGTGAAAAGGGCTATTTTTGTCGATTTCTTTGGCTATTTGTGCACCCACAAATAGCTCTCCAAAATCATAAAACACTTTTCTTTTACTTGACACTTGCTGAACTTTCAACACCACAAAAAACACCTTTAATGGGTCAAATTATTGGCTCCCAATGTCACCAAACACAATCCACAGTTTTACTCAGTAATTTTCATCAGTAATTGTTCTCTGAACTTTAAGGTACTTTAATCTACTGTGATCCTTGTCCTGAGTCAGTGTTGCTCTTACAACATGGTAGTTTTCCTGCTCTGTGTAGAAACAGCAGAGGTAACACCAGACTGCTGGGCAGAGAGAACCAGGGTGCAGACAACCATAGAGCACACATCCTAGTCTCCTCCAGTGAGGTGAACAGGACAGTGGTGAGTAAATCAAGCCCAAACCTCAACAACAGCACTCCCAGTATGGCCATGATGGTATAGAATGCCCTTAGCTTTGACTGGTGAACCTGCTGTCTGGACCGGTCCCCACCCCCTTCCCCTGGCCCTGGACGAATTAGAACGCAGAGAACTGAAAAGCTGCAAAAACAGATGATAATTAAAGTGAGGGCTGCGATACAAAAAGAGATGATGGTTTTGGGAATTGTGTCTTCTATGAACATCAAACCTGTTGCTGCAAAGCTCAGCAGCCAAACACAGCCAATGGTGATATTTCTGATTCTGATCCCACGTTCCTTCCTCAGGCCCAGGTAGGTGACGGGATGAACAACAGCCAGGTAACGCTCCACACAGGTCAGGATGTGAAAGGACATCTGTGCATTTAGGCAGATGTGGTAAATATAGAAATCTGCCATCATCATTTCTGGGATATCAGTGAGGACAGCACAACAGGACAGGGTGAACCTTAAGATATTCATCAGCTCGGTGATGACCATGTGGTAGGTGAAGAGGTCTGAGTGGCTAATTGCTGTGCCGGAGCGCTGTTGCCTCCATCTCTGGTGACCCAGGTAGAGGACGAGGATGCAGAGAGGGAGGACAAAGAGGATGCTGATGATAGTGAAGGCGATGATGCTGAAAGAGCCAGCTGTGGACCTGAGGCACTTGAGCAGGAGATTATCGAAGTTGAGGGATAAAGGAGCAGGATGAGGAAGAATAGAGGAATTAGAGGAGTTGACTGACATGACTATGGGCAAGGGGCAGAGATAGAGTGAAAAAGAGACAAATATAACAAAACTAAATCAATAAGACAAGAGGAAATAGTGACTTATTATGACTAAGAATTGCTAAAGCCATGTCCCAAATCCATACTACAAACTAATTCTACACTGGTTTTGAGTCTGTAGTGTGTTCATACTGAAAAAAGTGACAAAATAAAGTTACTATGCTGACTCAATAAACATATTTGATGTACACAATCCTCCCATGATATATTGCACAAGAAGGGGCACAAAAACGCTTTATGTTACAGATCCTTTAAGCATTTACAAATTTCCTGGAAATTTTGTGACTTTAACTTTTATCACATTTTAAAGAGAGGGTGGTGCAATTTAGCACAAATTATAAGGAAAAACAGAATAAAGTGTTAAGTTGGTTTAGTTGTAATATATTTGGGTTCATACATAATTGTTAATTTGCAAAGATTCTAATTTATTTTGAATTTTTTACTCCAACTGACAAAACCCTTAAATCTTCCAGTTTAATGGATTTTACAGTGTGTGTTTTATTACAGTGTGCAGTTTTGTGTGTCAAACGATATATTAACATATTAGGTTTTCTCAATAATTTCCTAAAATTAGCTGCAGTAACTGTTAGTTCTTAGGACATTTCTTTGAGAGGGTTATGTCATTTGGTAGTATATAGGAAATGTGCTTAATATAGAGTTTTTAAGAAACAATCTAAAATGTTAGAATGTAGTTATACTATACACTGAAAACTGAACATTTTCTGTCAGTTCAATAGTTTTTTATTAAATAATGAGTCTAATCATGAAGAACATTGTTTGGGCACTTACCAACTAACCTACTTAACACTTTTTTCTGTTTTTTTTATTATAATTTGTACCAAATTATATAAGCTTAATATCTTAAAAGCTTACTTGTCTGCACCCTGTCTGTAAAATGCCATAAAATTAACTGTTAAATATCTGCAAATGCTAGAAAACATGAATGCATGAGATGATAACATTTCTCCAGTAAAGAGACACACAGTACAGAATATGAGTAATAAAAACACCTACAAAACCTGACAAATACTATACAAACACTATATTTTTAACTGAAATCACTTGGGAGTCCCCCTGGACAACAGTTTTGCCTTTACACATGAAATTACTTTCCAAAGCCTTTTTACCTGCTAACATTTTTCAAGAGTAGAAGTCTTTCAAACTTATTTTAAACAATAAAACAACTGAAAAATAGATAGACTAAAGTTCACTGTCATAAGAAGAGTGTTTAGTCACTAAAAATATTAAATCTATCATTAAAATAGACTCACCTTATCAATGGTGTTTATTTCTGATCTCTCTGATCTTCTGTCCACTGTGTGTCTGGAGTGTGAACTGGCATGTCAAACATATGTAAATCCTGGCGAATGAGTATGTGCGTGCCTTTTGAATGATTTGTAGGGATGTTTTTGATTAATGATTTCTGTTTTTGCATGTTATATAACCAGTAAACAGCGCTCTTTTCACTTTGCATTGCTTTTCATTTTATATCACTTTCCTCCTTTAAATTTGGCACTGACAGGTTTCAAAACAGGAACTATTGGGGGCTCAATAAGGACACATCACTGTAATCAAAAATGTATTTGTCATGTGTGCATACATTGCAAACATGTGTGATTAATATACACATAGACTACACACACAAAGACATACATATAAATACATCTAAGGGTCATTATTCTGACAATTTGCCAGTTTCTTCATTTTTTAGGCATTTTATATATTATTATACTGGATAATTGATTGATTAGTGAACATAAATGGCATTAATGTTATGTATATATATACTTTTCTGCCAACAGAGGGCAAGCACAAGGAAAACACAGTACACAATTACAGTTCTTATTGTCATCAAAAATATCATTAAGACCAGAGCACCTGTCTGTCTGAGTGTGTTACTTGTTATTTTCATACCTGAACAGTCTGTAAACCAGACTTATGTTCAGTCTTTAAATATGTTAAATTTGGGAGCAATTTGGCCCCTGATAACCATTAAGAATTTGTTTTTTCCCTGCAATAATAATGTCATTTATTTATGTATCACTTATCAAAACCAGAGATTACAAAGAGCTTTAAAATGAAAAGAAACAGCAAAATATATCAGTCATCTTGACTGTCTTGTTAATATTGCTAATTTTGTTAATCCTGACACTTTATGTTTCAGTAATCGTCTGATATTGGTCGTTCAAACAGCAATAACAAAAAAAAAAAAAAAAACAACACTACGTAAACAAGATTAGTGAACTGTATTTATGAGTGTGACAAAAGGCAAATTTAGAAAAGTCAATTAGTGCTCAGCAGAGCTGTTATTGGTTGTGATAAATTGGACTTTGGGATTTTGGGATGAACTGACAAACATTTCTGAGAATGTTGGATATAATGACATCAGTTTTATTTACAGTTTTATCTACACTTACATACTAACATGTACAGTATATTACCACTCAGTGAGTAGTCAAATTTGTAAATCAGACATTCATCAAGTCACAATCTGTAATTTTTGTATTTTTATTGACCTTTAAGGCTGCAGTTTGCCATCATCTTGACTCGTTTGCTAAAGCAATTAACTTGTATGAACATGCTTTACTTAATATTAGATAAAAACCTTACCAACCAAATTGTGACTATAGAGGATAAGCTTCCGGGAGCTAACCAATCAGAACAGTGTGGGCTCTCCTGGAGGGGGGCCTTAGAGAGACAGGAGCTAAAACGGCCTGTTTCAGACAGAGGCTGAACTGAGGGGCTGCATAAATAGCCAGTATAAAATAAATAAGGAGTTTTTTTGCATTGTAAATCATACACAGATATTCCAGTAGAACCCCAGAATTTCAAAATAAATCTGAAAATGTGCATATGTCCCCTTTAAAGGCCCTCAATTAACTTTTCTCAATCATCTAGATCTAAGTTAGTGGTTCCAAACCTTTCTTGGCAGTGACCCCTTAAAACAAAACAACTTGCAATCCCTGTTCTTCTCATGGTTTAGAGTTGACAGGATCCTGTTGGAAAAATCTATTTCCACAAACTAACCAGAACTGAACAATACGAGAATCAAATCCAGAACTCATGACAGTTATTGGGTTACTTGTGTTGCCAAAGAGACGCAATTAAATCTGATCAAATCACACCCACACACTTCTCATGTAGAAGATAAACTGAGGTTTTGAGTGTTAAATAGTTATTTTATCTATAACTAAGGATGTTTTGGCACAGATGTTATTTTTAGATTTTGTTCCACTGATGTTTGAGATTTTCAATGTCTTAGAGGCCTTTCATGAGAGAAAACACACAGCTCATGCCAGCCGGCTGACGTGACATACTCTGCAGCATATTTGTACGTGTGGTGTCCCAAAACAAATGGTGTTGGTTGTAATTCAGATTACAACAAAATAATTCATTTTCACTGGTGCTGTCTGTGATGTGCATTTAAAGGCATCTTGGATGTGAAGTAGACTACACGGCACAAACATAATCTTGTAGTATTAATTTGTGGTTTTTGGCATATCAAACCAACTTGCCATGTTTTAATCAACAAAAATAATAGTTTTGTATAGAAATTTTGTATTGCCAAAAGAAATGTTGTGTGTACAGTTGACAAAATACAGGAATCAAATTAGAACATGTCATAAGAAATTTAAAAAGATTTGGAAATTGGATGGCTTTAGGTATATATTCTTAAAAACAGTTCAAAACCTGTCTCAGCAGAGACAATTTTTTGTCTCAGGTCATCTCAGTCAGTAGCTTCCTGTCTAAGGAGCTCAGGCTCTGGTTGGTTGGAGGAGAGTAACTCCTCTGAAACTGAAATGTAATCAGTCACCAGGCCATCAACTGACTTTATATGTAAGTGAAAGGGAAATGAGAGTTTTTTGCATGTTGCAAAATACATAATGCCATATTATACTGTTAATTGCAGTAGGCAAATGTTCTTGAGCGCATGCAGGGTCAGCTGCACAACAGAGTAGGGATCCAGTGTCTTCTAGCCCTAAAAACACCAAACAAGCACCAACCTGCCATCCCAAAATACAACTTCCAGTTTAAACAAGGACAAGACATCCAGATGAATACATTTTAAGAGCCAAGAAGTAAAAATTTTTTTAAAATGTTTTTATCGTTCTACTTTGTACAAGATATTTAAAGTACACCTAAACAGCAAAGATACATGATGTGCAACATTTACAAATGATCCTGTATAGTCCAAATAAAATGTAATAAAACATCATCATTAATCATTACTTCATAGGCATCACATTGAAATTGAGAAGTCTAGATACACAAAGGCTTGACTATACTTCATTACAACACATTACACAGTGACATTTGAAAAATATTGATTATAGCTGCTTTATGGCTACAGAACCATCATAGTTGTGGCTCAAAGAAACCAGTGACTGTTTGTAGGAAACGGGAAACAAACAGCAATCTTCCATGTTATACTTTGATGTGTTTTGACCCAACGATCTACCGCGACCTGCTAGCTCTGCGGACTTCGTCATTTTGTATTATCATCACATGACTTTCTTTCTTGCTCCTTTCTGACATCAGTCATAATCATAACTCCCACAGCGGCCAGAGGACTTTGTTGCAAAACCAGGATCCTGAAACTGAAGCAGCTATATGGAATTCAGCCATCGGTCATTTCCGTATGTAAGCTGCTTTTCCTAACATGATATGTCAAAATCCCAGGAAAAAGATTTTTTTACAGGGCCATTTTTTAAAGTGCTGAAGCATAGCCATTGCTAATGTAGACACAGCTGCAATGTAGTCTATTTTTCTGAGCTTGCATTTTTATGGTAATATCCTGTTTCCAAATTTTGTGCATTTTGATATGACCTAGTAGTCCCACCTGCTCTGACAACTTCTAATCGCAAATGCAAGTGAAAAGGGCTATTTTTGTTGATTTCTTTGGCTATTTGTGCACCCACAAATATCTCTCCAAAATCATAAAACACTTTTCTTTTACTTGACACTAGCTGAACTTTTAATGCCACAAAAAACAACTTTAATGGGTCAAATTATTGGCTCCCAATGTCACCAAGCACAATTCAGAGTTTTACTCAGTATTTTTAGTCAGTAACTGTTCTCTGATCTTTTAGATACTTTAATCTATTGTGATCCTTGTCCTGGTTCAGTGTTGTTCTTACAACATGGTAGTTTTCCTGCTCTGTGTAGAAACAGCAGAGGTAACACAAGACTGCTGGGCAGAGAGAACCAGGGTGTAGACAACCATACAGCACATATCCCAGTCTCTCCAAGTTGTGGTGAGTTATACAATGCAGTGGTGAGTACAGTCTGCCCAAACCTCAACAACAGCGCTCCCAGTATGGCCATGATGGTATAGAAAGCCCTTAGCTTTGGCTGGTGAACCTGCTGTCTGGACCCACCCCCTTCCCCTGGCCCTGGACGAATCAGAATGCAGAGAACTGAAAAGCTGCAAAAACAGATGATAATTAAAGCAAAGACTGTGATACAAAAAAAGAGGATGCCGATGGACACGCTGTCTTCTATGAACATGAAACCTGTTGTTACAAAGCACAGCAGCCAAACACAGCCAATGGTGATATTTCTGATTCTGATCCCACGTGCCTTCCTCAGGCCCAGGTAGGTGACGGGGTGAACAACAGCCAGATAGCGCTCCATGCAGGTCAGGATGTGAAAGAACATGTGTCCAGATATGTTGATATTGAAAAGGTAGAGACCTGGCATCATCATTTCAGGGATATCAGTGAAGACAGCACAACAGGACAGGGTGGACCCTAAAATATTCATCAGCTCATTGATGACCATGTGGTAGGTGAAGAGGTCTGAGTGGCTTATTGCTGCACCGGAGCGCTGTTTCCGCCATTGCTGGTGACCCAGGTAGAGGACAAAGATGCAGAGAGGGAGGAGGAAAAGGATGGCGGTGATCATGAAGGTGGTGATATTTAAAGAGCCGGCTGTGGAGTTGAAGCATTTGCATAGGAGATTATAGAGGCTGAGGGATGAAGGACGAGGATGAGGAGGATGAGAGGAATTAGTGGAGTTGACTGACATGACTACAGCCAAGGGGAAGGGATAGAGTGAAAAAGAGAGAAAGATAACAAAATCAAAATTAGATCAACAAGACGAGGAATTACTGACTTGTTGTGACTAAGAATTGCTAAAGCCATGTTCCAAATCCATACTGCAAACTAAGTCTAAACCGGTTTTATGTACTATTGATATACACAATCCTCACATAATATATTACACAAAGGGGCACAAAAACGTTTTATCTTACAGGTCCTTTAATTACATACAAAATTTCTGGACATTTTTTGAGTAGTTTGAAGGTATTTAATGGTTAACTTTTAGGACATTTTAAAGAGAGGGTGGTACAATTTAGTACAAATCATAAGAAAAAAAAGAATGAAATGTTAAATTGGTTTAGTTGTAATATATTTTGGTTCATATGTAGTTGTTAATTTGCAAAAATTCGAATTTCTTTAGAATTTTTTATTCCAACTGACAGAAAATGCGTACATCCTTCAGTTTACTGGATTTTACAGTGTTTGGTTTATCAGTGTGTAGCTTTGTGTGTCAAATGATATACTGACATTTTCTCAATAATTTCCTAAAATAAGCTGCAGTAACTGTTAATTATTATAGGACATTTCTTTGAGAGGGTTATGTAATTTAGTAGTATATAGGAAATCTACTCATTATTTTTTAAATTGTTTAATAAGAACCAATCTAAAATGCTAGAATGTAGTTTGACACACAAAACTACGCACTGAAAACTGAATATTTTCTGTCAGTTAAATAATAAGAGTCTAATCATTGAGAAGTTTTGAAACTACGTATGTGCCCAAATATAATGATTGATACAATGATTAGCCAACTAACCTACTTAACACTTTTTTCAGTTTTTCTCTTATAATTTGTACCAAGTTGCAGCACCCTGTCTGTAAAATGTTGTAAAATTAACTGTTAAATATCTGCAGATTACTCAGAAAATTTCCACAAAATTAGTTTGAAATTTAAGAATCTGCATTATGAAACACTACCCACAAAGGAAATGGGAGAGCTGCAGCTATATTTGTTAAATAAAATACATAACATTACATACATTAACATGTGAGTCGCATCACTTAAGATAATGTAAGGTAGTTTTATTGATGAAAATTGCACTGATGATTTTCTTATATGAAAAAATGATGCTAGAAAACATGAAACATGAGATGATAATATTTATCCAGTAAAGAGACACACAGTACAGAATATGAGCATAAACACCTACAAAACCTTACAAATGCTATACAAACACTACACTTTTAACTGAAATCACTTGGGAGTCACCTTGGACAACATCCTGCCTTTATATATGAAATTACTTTCAAAAGCCTTTTTAACTTCTAACGTTTTTCAAGAATATAAGTCTTTTAAATGGTGTGTTTAGTCACTAAAAATATTAAATTTATCATAAAGTCATTAAAATACACTCACCTTATCAGTGGTGTTTATTTCCGATCTCTCTGGTCTTCTGTCCACTGTGTGTCTGGAGTGTGAACTGGCGTGTCAAAGATATAGCGATATGTAAATCCTGGTGGATGAGTGCGTGCGTGTCTTTTGATGACACAGGTGTGAGCAAGACAGACATGTCTCACCCTGCAAAAAATTCTCATCCTCTCACCGTTGAGATTAGATGTTTCGCCATGACAGAGGAAATTGCTATAACTTTATTGTACATGCTCCAGTCTGCACCGAACTTTACAAGTTTGATAAGACTTCTGGCCTGAACACGTCTACATGCCCATGACAGAAGCCCTTCGACTGTGCCATGGCCCGACATGCGCGGCGGCGTGAGGGCCCGTTCAACGCTGCTTGCAGCTTTAATTATACTTGATAATTGATTAGTGAACATAAATGACATTAATGTTATGTTTATACTTTACTATATTGTATAACTTTTCTGCCATCAGAGGGCAAGCACAAGGAAAACACAGTGCACAATTGCAGTTTTTATTGTCACCAAGTTTAATACAGGTCAGTTTTCCTCAAAAATTGACATTTTGGAGAAACATGGTTTTCATCAGGCAGGCTGCACTTCAGAAATAATGCAAAAAGAGAGATTTCTAGAAGTTTCACCACTGCAGACAGTCTTCATGAAATATATACACTGTGGGAAAATCAACCAAGTTTCATTTGAATTAATTCTACACTGAATTAGATTGTTTAGAAATGTACAGACTCAACTATCCCTCACATCTGTCCATTAAAGTGGATGTTTGAAAAGATTTAAATGAGCTGTAACTTAAAACTGGTGCTTATTCAAATCAAAAATATCACTGATACCAGAACACCTGTCTGTCTGAGTGTGTCACTTATTTTCATAGTTATTTTCATACCTGAACAATCTGAAACCAGACTTTTGTCCTGTCTTTAAATGTGTTAAATTTGGGAACAATCTGGCTCATGATCACCATTAAGATTTTTTTTTATTGCAATAATAATGTTATTTATTTATGTATCACTTATCAAAACCAGAGACTACAAAGTGTTTTAGAATGAAAAGAAACAGAAAAAACATGTCAGTCATCTTGACTGTCCTGAAAAAATATAATTAAAAACATCATCATTAATCTTTACTTAATAATGATAATGATTATAATAATACATTTTATTTATGTAGCACTTTCCAAGGTACCCAAAGATGCTTTGCATAAGTTAAAAGTATCATAAAAAAACAAAAAAAAGAACCCAACACAATAAAATTACAAGAATCATAGATATCACATTGAAACTGAGAAGTCTAATCAATACAAGAAGCCTTGGCTATACTTCATTTGAACTCTCCACTTAAATGAACACCAGACAGGATTTGAATAATCAATGTCAACAAAGACTGTTGCATATTCAAATGAATGTGTGTCATGTAGGTCAGAACACCTGCGTGCTCTCTCTGTGCATCATTCTCCTCACATCCAACCTGGTAGTTATGGGGTTACTCTAGAAATTAAGTTTATATACCAATAATTTGTCTTGCTAAACATGTTATGAGGCAAAAGTTCATGATATTATATTCCTTCCTGCTGTGGCAAATTAATAGCATAGAAACTTAATTTCTAGGAGACAGGGTTGTTGGTGGATATTTGTGCAAGTGCAAAAAACCCAAGCAATGTATGACTCAACCTGTGTTATTTCCATGATGGGTTAAAATTGTGATAGTAGGAAAAGCACAGGTGTTACTAATAACATTAACAATGGCTCTGTTCTATTAAGGTTTGGTCAAGTTTAACCACTAAACTACCTGGTTAGGTTCAGGGAAAGATCATGAGCTGGGTTAAAATTACCACTTTGTTACAGTTAGAAGACCTTCATCTTCATGGTTTCATATTATTTAACCATGAAGGTCACTTGTTTTGTTGACTCAACCATCTACTGCGACCTGCTAACTCTGTGGACTTTGTCATTCTGTATCAACATCACATGACTTATTTTCTTGCTCCTGACTGACGTCAGTCATAATCGTAACTCCTACAGCGGCCAGAGGACTTTGTTGCAAAACCAGGATCCTGAAACTGAAGCAGCTACATGGAATTCGGCCATCGGTCATTTCCTTATGTAAGCTGTGCTTTTCCTAACATGATATTTCAAAATCCCAGGAAAAAATATCTTTTTACAGGGCCATCTTTTAAAATGCTGAAGCAAAGCCATTGCTAGTGCAGACGCAGGGGCAATGTAGTGTATTTTTTTTGAACTTGCACTTTTATGATAATTTCCTGTTTCCAAATATGGTCTATTTTGACATGACCTAGCATGACTATAATTTTAGTCAGTAACTGTTCTCTGATCTTTTAGATATTTAATCTATTGTGATCCTTGTCCTGGTTCAGTGTTGTTCTTACAACACGGTAGTTTTCCTGCTCTGTGTAGAAAGAGCAGAGGTAACACCAGACTGCTGGGCAGAGAGAACCAGAATGTAGACAACCACAGAGCACATCTCCCAGTCTCCCCCACTTGTGGTGAGACATACAGTGCAGTGCTGAGTGTATTCTGCCCAAACCTCAACAACAGCACTCCCAGTATGGCCATGATGGTATAGAAAGCCCTTAGCTTTGGCTGGTGAACCTGCTGTCTGGACCCACCCCCTTCCCCTGGCCCTGGACGAATCAGAATGCAGAGAACTGAAAAGCTGCAAAAACAGATGATAATTAAAGCAAAGACTGTGATACAAAAAAAGAGGATGCCGATGGACACGCTGTCTTCTATGAACATGAAACCTGTTGTTACAAAGCACAGCAGCCAAACACAGCCAATGGTGATATTTCTGATTCTGATCCCACGTGCCTTCCTCAGGCCCAGGTAGGTGACGGGGTGAACAACAGCCAGGTAACGCTCCACACAGGTCAGGATGTGAAAGAATATGTGTCCAGATATGTTGATATTGAAAAGGTAGAGACCTGGCATCATCATTTCTGGTAGATCAGTGAAGACAGCACAACAGGACAGGGTGGACCCTAAAATATTCATCAGCTCGTTGATGACCATGTGGTAGGTGAAGAGGTCTGAGTGGCTAATCGCTGTGCCGGAGCGCTGTTCCCTCCATCGCTGGTGACCCAGGTAGAGGACGAGGATACAGAGAGGGAGGACGAAGAGGATGCTAGTGATGGTGAAGGCGGTGATACTTAAAGAGCCGGCTGTGGAGTTGATGCACTTACACAGGAGATTATAGATGCTGAGGGATGAAGGACGAAGATGAGGAGGATGAGAGGAATTAGAGGAGTTGACTGACATGACTACGGCCAAGGGGAAGGGATAGAGTGAAAAAGAGAGAAAGATAACAAAATCAAAATTAGATCAACAAGACGAGGAATTACTGACTTGTTGTGACTAAGAATTGCTAAAGCCATGTCCCAAATCCATACTACAAACTAAGTCTAAACCGGTTTTATGTACTATTGATATACACAATCCTCACATAATATATTACACAAAGGGGCACAAAAATGTTTTATCTTACCTTTAATTACATACATACAAAATTTCTGGACATTTTTTGAGTAGTTTGAAGGTTTTTAATGGTTAACTTTTAGGACATTTTAAAGAGAGGGTGGTACAATTTAGTACAAATCATAAGAAAAAACAGAATGAAGTGTTTAGTTGGTTTAGTTGTAATATATTTTGGTTCATATGTAGTTGTTAATTTGCAAAAATTCTAATTTCTTTAGAAGTTTTTACTCCAACTGACAGAAAACGCTTGCATCCTCCAGTTTTAATGGATTTTACAGTGTTTGGTTTATTACAGTATGTAGTTGTGTGTGCCAAACGATATATTAAAATATTAGATTCTCTCAATAATTTCCTAAAAGTGGCTGCAGTAACTATTAATTCTTAGGACATTTCTTTGAGAGGGTTATGTAATTTAGTAGTATATAGGAAATGTGTTCATTATTTTCTTTTATTGTTTTATAAGAAAGAATCTGAAATGCTTGTATGTAGTTTGACAGACAAAACTACACACTGAAAACTGAATATTTTCTGTCAGTTAAATAATAAGAGTCTAATCATTAAGAAGTTTTGAAACTACGTATGAACCCAAATATAATGATTGGGCATTAATATAATAATTAGGCCAACTAACCTACTTAACACTTTTTTCAGTTTTTTTTTAATAATTTGTACCAAATTGTGGCATCCTGTCTGTAAAATGTTGAAAAATTAACTGTTAAATATCTGCAAATCACTGAGAACATTTCCACAAAATTAGTATGAAATTTAAGAATCTGCATTATAAAACACTACCCACAAAGGAAATGGGAGAGCTGCAGCTATATTAGTCAAAGAAAATACATAATATTACACACATTAACATGTGAGGTGCATCATGCAAGATAATTAAGATAATCTTATTGAAGCAGGAGACAATAACATTTCTCTAATAAAGAGATATACAGTACAGAATATGAGCATAAAAACACCTACAAAACCTTACAAATGCTATACAAACACTACCTTGGAGTCACCTTGGACAACATCCTGCCTTTACACATGAAATTACTTTCAAGAGCCTTTTTAACTTCTAACGTTTTTCAAGAATATAAGTCTTTTAAACCTTATTTTAAACAATGAAAGAACTGAAAAACAAATACAATAAAGAATAAATAGATAGAATAAAATAATAATAAGAGTGTTTAGTCACTAAAAATATTAAATTTATCATTAAGTCATTAAAATACACTCACCTTATCAGTGGTGTTTATTACCGATCTCTCTGGTCTTCTGTCCACTGTCTGTCCGGAGTGTGAACTGCTGTGTCAAACACATCGCTCTATGTAAATCCTGGTGGATGAGTATGTGCATGTCTTTTGAATGATTTGTGGGGATATTTTTGATTGATGATTTCTGTTTTTGCATGTTATATAACCAGTAAACATCACTCTTTTCACTTTGCATTGCTTTTCATTTTATATCACCTTTTCTCCTTTATATTTGGCACCGACAGGTTTCAAAACAGGAACTATTGGAGTCTCAATAAGGACGCATCACTGTAATCAAAAATGTATTTGTCATATGTGCAGACATTACAAACATATATTATTAATATATATGTAGGCTACACACACAAACACACACACAAACACATCTGTAGGTCATTATTCTGACATTATGCCATTATTTTAGGTATATATTATTATATTTATAACATAACATAAAATGACATTACTGTTATTTATATATACTTATTTACTTATTGTATACTTATTTTGTTAAACTTTTCTGCCAACAGAGGGTAGTAAACGAGCAAGCACAAGGAAAAATTCTTCACAGAACTAACATTTTTATTGTCACCAAGTTTTTAATGCAGGACAGTTCCTCATTTTGGTGGATCATGGTTTTCATCAGACAGGCTGCACTTCAGAAATAATGCAAGAAGAGAGATTTCTACAAGTATTACCAGTCATCTCATCTGTTTATCAGGTCTCTCATACCAACTACACAATAGATAACTCTGCATCATGCATTTCAGTCATTCACTAGCCATAGCCTTGTGTAGCAGTTTCCCTTTCCCTCTTGTGTCTTGTCTGTAAAATGTTGTAGTTTTTAGTACTTGTAGCTGTGGTATTAGTAATAAATGTGTATGTAATTAAAGTGGACTTGTTTCTGTTTTCTTGTGCTTGCATCTCAGTGACTTAACCTTAAAAGACCTATATGCTTGCAAAATCATAATTAAGATTAATAACAATCATAATTCTAATTTACTTCTCTTGTGTGGCCAACAAGGAGGGCTATTTCCCTATTATTATACCTACTCTAATATGAGTTATATCATTGGATGAATAATTTCATGTTGGAGTTGTACACAATAATAATTCATAATTCCCACATAATATCATAAAGATATTTGAGTGCACAAACTCCTACAATCACATATAAAAACTAGAGATTAAAAAGAGCTTTACAATGAAAAGAAACAAAAAATATGTCAGTCATCTTGACTGTTTTGTTAATGTTGCTAATTTTGTTAATCATGGCACTTTATGTTTCAGTAACTGTCTGATATTGGTTGTTCAAACACAGAAACAATACTGCGTACTCAAGATTAGTGAGCTGCATTTCTGTGTGTGAGACAAGGCAAATTTGGAAAAGTGCATTAGTGCTCAGAAGAGCTGTAACTGGTTGTGATAAATTGGACTTTGGGATTTTGGGATGAACTGACAAACATTTCTGAGAATTTTGGATATAATGACTTTGGTTTTATTTACAGTTTTATCTATGCTTACATACTAACATGTACAGTATATTAACACTCAATGAATAGTCAGATCTGTCCTGAAAATAATATACGGCCTGCCAGGCTGACAAAATCCAGAAATTAAAGGATAGAACGCAACGTTGGGCTCAAGATAATAATATAACTCCTAAAGACTGATTAAATAGAAACTATTGAACTTTAACCTGAGTTTTATCAAATCTAGTTTATCTCTGACAATAAACAATAAATAAATATAAATATGTACATAAATTCATAAAACTGGAAAAGAGCTTAAATTATCTCCAGGTTTGTTGATTTTTATATTTTCAGATAAGTCGGAAGATTGCTCCTGTAACTCAAAATGTGAAAAGTTTAAGACAAAGCAGCAAGCCCTGAAAAGTTAACAGTTTGGGAGATTGCTAAATTTGCTTTGATTGTTGTTAAAGTCTTCCATGTTTTGTTTGTGCTGTCCACTCTTACATTTCGGATTTTGGTTTCGGCTCAAACATACAGATGTATTTGAGAAGCTGATGCTTCGAGTAAAGAATGAGAAAAAGTAGTAAAATCCTACTATTATAGTTTGTTTCATGGTGTCTTGAGCTGGTATAAGTCTCCTGAGGAGCAGCTTTCAAGAGGTGGCCAGTCAGAACAAACTGGTTAAAAATTGATCATAGGAAGAGCAGACAGTGATCTTTTTTTATGTTTTAATGGTTCTACTTTGGACAAGATATTTAAAGCACACTTAAACAGCAAAGATACATCATGTGCAACATTTACAAATTATCCTGCACAGTCCAAAGAAAATGTAATTAGACATCATCATTAATCATTCCTTGATAATAATAATAATAATAATATATTTTATTTATAGAGTTCTTTTCTAGGTACCCAAAGACACTTTGCATAAGTTAAAGGATCATAAAAAAACAAACAGAAAAATCCCCCTACACACTAAAATTACAAGAATCATAGGCATCACATTGACATTGAGAAGGCTAATCGATACACAAAGCCTTGACTTCATTTGAACTCTCCACTTAAATGAACACCAGACAGGATTTGATTATTCAATGTCAACAAAGACTGTTGCATTTTAGAATGAATGTGAGTCATGTAGGTCAGAACACCTGCATGCTCTCTCTGTGCATCATTCTCGTCACAGCCAACCTGGTAGTTTGGTGGTAACTCTAGAAATTAAGTTTAATTGCCACTAATTTGTTTTGTCAAATATGGTCTGAGGTGAGTGTAAGTTCTGGATGGATTATGTTTGTCTAACACAGGCTTTGAATTGAGGTTTCTGTCTGATTTTGGGCTTTTGGTTAATAAACATATCCTGCCTCATGCTTCAAGTCACACACTGTCTTTTTTGATATTTAAACAAGACTGAAATATTTCCTCAAGCTTAAGTACTGTAAGTGCCAATATGTGACAATAAAAAAATGTTAATCATGTTTTAGTTACTATAAGTTGTAGATAATGTATTGCAACTGAACAGAAAATAAAATACATTCAATTTTACTGATAGGTTCAGTATGAACACTTGCAACATAATGAGGAAACAAAACGTTTTCTCACTATGTTGATAGAAAAACTTAATTCACGTGGCATTACGTTCCTTCTTGCTGTGGCAAATTAGTAGCATAAGACTTAATTTCTAGGAGACAGGGTTGTTGGTGGATATTTGTGCAAGTGCAAAAACAAAGCAATGTATAACTCAACCTGTGTAAGTTCCATGATGGGTCAAAATTGTGATAGTAAGAAAAGCACAGGTGTTACTAATGACATTAACAATGGCTCTGTTGTATTAAGGTTTGGTTAGATTTAGCTACTAAACTACTTGATTAAGTTTAGGGAAAAATTGTGGTTTGGGTTAAAATTACCACTACGATACGGTTAGAAGACCTTCATCTTCATGGTTACAATAATATTATTGTAACCATGCCTAACCTATGGCGACCTGCTAGCTCTGCAGACTTTGTCATTCTATATTAACATCACATTCATTACTTACTTCTTTGCTCCTGACTGACATTAGTCATAGTCATAACTCCCATAGCCGCTAGAGGGCTTGGTTGCTTAAATATTAAATAATTAATATTGAATATTTGCTGTTTTAGGGCACTTGCTATAATGACTGATTCTGTCGTTTTCTTATGACAGTCTCTCCCTGACAGTGTGCTAGTGGGCTAATACAAACCCAGGATCCTGAAACTAAAGCAGCTAAATGGAATTCAGACATAATTCATTTCCTTACGTGAGCTTTACTTTTCCTAATGTGACATGTCAAAATCACAACAAGTCTGCTGCAATGTAGTCTATTTTTCTGGACTCGCACATTAATGGTAATTTTCTGTTTCCAAATATGGTGCATTTTGACTTGACCTAGCATTCCCACCTGTTTTGAAAATTTCTCATCACAAATGCAAATTAAAAGCTCTCATAAATCATAAAACACTTTTCTTTTACTTGACACTAGCTGAACTTTCAGTGCCACAAAAAACAACTTTAAGGGGTTAGATTATTGGCTCCCAATAACCAACTGTTCTCTGATCTTTTAAAATAATTTAATCTATTGTGATCCTTGTCCTGATTCAGTGTTCTTACAACATGGTAGTTTTCCTGCTCTGTGTAGAAACAGCAGAGGTAACACCAGACTGCTGGGTAGAGAGAACCAGGGTGTAGAAAACCATATAGCACACCTCCTAGTCTCCTCCAGTGAGGTGAGCAGGACAGTGGCGAGTATACTGTGGCCAAACCTCAACAGCAGCACTCCCAGTATGGCCATGATGGTATAGAAAGCCCTTAGCTTTGACTGGTGAACCTGCTGTCTGGACCCACCCCCTTCTCCTGGCCCTGGATGACTTAGAACACAGAGAACCGAAAGGCTGCAAAAGCAGATGATAATTAAACTGAGGGCTGCGATACAAAAAGCGATGATGGTGTTGGACATTGTGTCTTCTATGAACATCAAACCTGTTGCTGCAAAGCACAGCAGCCAAACACAGCCAATGGTGATATTTCTGATTCTGATCCCACGTGCCTTCCTCAGGCCCAGGTAGGTGACGGGATGAACGACAGCCAGGTAACGTTCAACGCAGGTCAGGATGTGAAAGAACATCTGTGCGGATATGTTGATGTAGGAAAGGTAGAGACCTGGCATCATCATTTCTGGGATATCTGTGAGGACACCGCAACAGGTCAGGGTGAGCCCTAAGATATTCATCAGCTCAGTGATGACCATGTGGTAGGTGAAGAGGTCTGAGTGGCTAATCACTGCGCCAGAGCGCTGTTGCCTCCATCGCTGGTGACCCAGGTAGAGGACGAGGATGCAGAGAGGGAGGATGACGAGGATGCTGGTGATGGTGAAGGCAGTGATGGTGAAAGAGCCAGCTGTAAGCCTGAAGCACTTGAGCAGGAGATTATGGAAGTTGATGGATGAAGTACCAGGATGAGGATGAAGAGAGAATTTAGAGGAGTTGACTGACATGACTACGGCCAAGGGGAAGGGATAGAGTGAAAAAGAGAGAAAGATAACAAAATCAAAAGTAAATAAATATGACAAGAAGAAATAGTGGCTTATTGTGACTAAGAATTGCTAAAGCCAAGTCCCAAATCCATACTACAAACTAATTCTACACTGGTTTTGAGTCTGTAGTGTGTTCATACTGAAAAAAGTGACAAAATAAAGTTACTATGCTGACGAAGAAAACTGAGATTTCATGTGTACTATTGATATACACAATCCTCCCACAGTAAATTTCACTAAAAGGGGCACAAAGATGCTTTATCCTACAGGTCCTTTAATTCTATATAAATTTCATGGAAATTTTGAGAGTAATTTGCAGGTATTCAACAGTTAACTTTTAGGATATTTTACAGAGAAGGTGGTGCACTTTAGTAAGAATTATTCGGAAAAACAGAATAAGGTGTTAAGTTGGTTTAGTTATAATAAATTCGGGTACATACATAGTTGTTAATTTGCAAAAATTCTAATTTACTTTGAACTTTTTACTCCAACTGACAGAAAATCCTCACATCCTCCAGTTTCATGGATTTTACAGTGTGTGGTTTATTACAGTTTGTTGTTCTGTGTGTCAAATGATATATTAACAAATCAAGTTTTTTTCAATAATTTCCTAAAAGTAGCTGCAGTAACTTTTAATTCTTTGGACATTTCTTTGAGATGGTTATGTAATTTGGTAGTATATAGAAAATGTGCTTAATATGGAATTTCATAAGAAACAACCTAAAATGCTTGTATGTAGTTTGACATGCAAAACTACACACTGAAAACTGAATATTTTCTGTCAGTTCAATAATTATTATTAAACAGTGTGTCTAATCATTAAGAACCTTGATCGGGCACCTACCAACTAATCTACATAACACTTTTTCCAGTGTTTTTACTATAATTTGTACCAAATTGTTTGTAAAAGCTTAATGTCTTAGAAGCTTAATGCACCCTGTCTGTAAAATGTCATAAAATTAACTGTTAAATATCTGCAAATTACGCAGAAAATTATACAAAACATGAAAGCATGAGATGATAACATTTCTCCAGTAAAGAGACACACAGTACAGAATATGAGTAATAAAAACACATACAAAACCTGAAAAATACTATACAAATACTATATTTTTTATTTGAAATCATTTGGGAGTCCCCTTAGACAACTGTTTTGCCTTTACACATGAAATTACTTTCAAAAGCCTTTTTAACTTCCAAAATTTTTCAAGGATATAAGTCTTTCAAACAGTATTTCAAACAATAAAACAACTGAAAAACAGATAGAATAAAGTTCACTGTCATAAGAAGAGTGTTTAGTCACTAAAAATATTAAATCTATCATTAAAATAGACTCACCTTATCAATGGTGATTATTTCTGACCTCTCTGATCTTCTGTCCACTGTGTGTCTGGAGTGTGAACTGGCGTGTCAAACACATCGCTCTATGTAAATCCTGGTGGATGAGTATGTGCGTGTCTTTTGAATGATTTGTGGGGATGTTTTTGATTGATGATTTCTGTTTTTGCATGTTATATAACCAGTAAACATCGCTCTTTTCACTTTGCATTGCTTTTCATTTTACATCATTTTTCTCCTTTAAATTTGGCACTGACAGGTTTCAAAACAGGAACTATTGGGGCCTCAATAAGGACGCATCACTGTAATCAAAAATGTATTAGTCATATGTGCAGATATTGAAAACATGTGTGATTAATATATGCATAGACTACACATACAAACACATACACACAAACACATCTAAGGGTCATTATTCTGACAATTTTCCACTTTGTCCATTTTTTAGACATTTTATATATTATTATACTGGATAATTGATTGATTAGTGAACATAAATGACATTAATGTTATGTTTATACTTTAATATATTTAATCTCTCTGCTAAGAAAGGGCAAGCACAAGGAAAACACAGTACACAATAAAGTTTTATTGTCACCAAGTTTAATACAGGGCAGTTTTCCTCAAAAATTGACATTTTGGAAGTTTCACCACTGCAGACAGTCTTCATGAAATATATACACTGTGGGAAAATCAACCACGTTTCATTTGAGTCATTTCTACATTGAATTCTGTTGTTTAGAAATGTACAGACTCTCAACTATCCCTCACATCTGTCCATTAAAGTGGATGTTTGAAAGGATTTAAATGAGCTGTAACTTAAAACTGGTGCTTATTCAAATCAAAAATATCACTGATACTAGAACACCTGTCTGTCTGAGTGTGTCACTTATTTTCGTAGTTATTTTCATACCTGAACAATCTGAAACCAGACTTTTGTCCAGTCTTGAAATGTGTTAAATTTGGGAACAATCTGTGCCATGATCACCATTAAGATTTTTTTTTTATTGCAATAATAATGTTATTTATTTATGTATCACTTATCAAAATCAGAGACTACAAAGTGTTTTAGAATGAAAAGAAACAGAAAAAACATGTCAGTCATCTTGACTGTCCTGAAAAAATATAATTAAACATCATCATTAATCTTTACTCAATAATGATAATGATTGTAATAACACATTTTATTTATGTAGCACTTTTCAAGGTACCCAAAGATGCTTTGCATAAGTTAAAAGTATCATAAAAAACAAAAAAAATAACCCAACACACTAAAATTACAAGAGTCATAGACATCACATTGAAATTGAGAAGTCTAATCAATACAAGAAGCCTTGGCTATACTTCAGTTGAACTCTTTATTTAAATGAACATCAGACAGGATTTGAATAATCAATGTCAACAAAGACTGTTGCATATTCAAATGAATGTGTGTCATGTAGGTCAGAACACCTGCCTGCTCTCTCTGTGCATCATTCTCGTCACAGCCAACCTGGTAGTTCAGTGGTAACTCTAGAAATTAAGTTTATATACCAATAATTTGTCTTGCCAAACCTGTTATGAGGCAAAAGTTCATGGTATTACATTCCTTCCTGCTGTGGCAAATTAATAGCATAGAAACTTAATTTCTAGGAGACAGGGTTGTTGGTGGATATTTGTGCAAGTGCAAAAACAAAGCAATCTTTATCTCAACCTGTGTTATTTCCATGATGGGTTAAAATCGTGATAGTAAGAAAAGCACAGGTGTTACTAATAACATGAACAATGGCTTTGTTGTATTAAGGTTTGGTTTGATTTAACTACTAAACTACTTGATTAGGTTTAGGGAGAGATTGTGGTTTGGGTTAAAATTACCACTACGATACGGTTAGAAGACCTTCATCTTCATGGTTACAATAATATTATTGTAACCATGCCTAACCTATGGCGACCTGCTAGCTCTGCAGACTTTGTCATTCTATATTAACATCACATTCATTACTTACTTCTTTGCTCCTGACTGACATTAGTCATAGTCATAACTCCCATGGTTGCTTAAATATTAAATAATTAATATTGAATATTTGCTGTTTTAGGGCATTTGCTATAATGACTGATTCTGTCGTTTTTCTTATGACAGTCTCTCCCTGACAGTGTGCTAGTGGGCTAATACAAACCCAGGATCCTGAAACTAAAGCAGCTAAATGGAATTCAGACATAATTCATTTCCTTACGTGAGCTTTACTTTTCCTAATGTGACATGTCAAAATCACAAGAAAAAGGTCTGGCTGCAATGTAGTCTATTTTTCTGGACTCGCACATTAATGGTAATTTTCTGTTTCCAAATATGGTGCATTTTGACTTGACCTAGCATTCCCACCTGTTTTGAAAATTTCTCATCACAAATGCAAATTAAAAGCTCTCATAAATCATAAAACACTTTTCTTTTACTTGACACTAGCTGAACTTTCAGTGCCACAAAAAACAACTTTAAGGGGTTAGATTATTGGCTCCCAATAACTAACTGTTCTCTGATCTTTTAAGATAATTTAATCTATTGTGATCCTTGTCCTGATTCAGTGTTCTTACAACATGGTAGTTTTCCTGCTCTGTGTAGAAACAGCAGAGGTAACACCAGACTGCTGGGTAGAGAGAACCAGAATGTAGACAACCATATAGCACACCTCCTAGTCTCCTCCAGTGAGCTGAACAGGACAGTGGCGAGTATACTGTGGCCAAACCTCAACAGCAGCACTCCCAGTATGGCCATGATGGTATAGAAAGCCCTTAGCTTTGACTGGTGAACCTGCTGTCTGGACCCGCCCCCTTCCCCTGGCCCTGGACGAATTAGAACACAGAGAACCGAAAGGCTGCAAAAGCAGATGATAATTAAACTGAGGGCTGCGATACAAAAAGCGATGATGGTGTTGTACATTGTGTCTTCTATGAACATCAAACCTGTTGCTGCAAAGCACAGCAGCCAAACACAGCCAATGGTGATATTTCTGATTCTGATCCCACGTGCCTTCCTCAGGCCCAGGTAGGTGACGGGATGAACGACAGCCAGGTAACGTTCAACGCAGGTCAGGATGTGAAAAAACATCTGTGCGGATATGTTGATGGGGAAAAGGTAGAGACCTGGTATCATCATTTCTGGGATATCTGTGAGGACACCGCAACAGGTCAGGGTGAACCCTAAGATATTTGTCAGCTCGGTGATGACCATGTGGTAGGTGAAGAGGTCTGAGTGGCTAATCACTGCGCCAGAGCGCTGTTGCCTCCATCGCTGGTGACCAAGGTAGAGGACGAGGATGCAGAGAGGGAGGATGAAGAGGATGCTGGTGATGGTGAAGGCGATGATGGTGAAAGAGCCAGCTGTAAGCCTGAAGCACTTGAGCAGGAGATTATGGAAGTTGATGGATGAAGTACCAGGATGAGGATGAAGAGAGGAATTAGAGGAGTTGACTGACATGACTACGGCCATGGGGAAGGGATAGAGTGAAAAAGAGAGAGATAACAAAATCAAAAGTAAATAAATATGACAAGAAGAAATAGTGGCTTATTGTGACTAAGAATTGCTAAAGCCAAGTCCCAAATCCATACTACAAACTAATTCTACACTGGTTTTGAGTCTGTAGTGTGTTCATACTGAAAAAAGTGACAAAATAAAGTTACTATGCTGACGAAGAAAACTGAGATTTCATGTGTACTATTGATATACACAATCCTCCAACAGTAAATTTCACTAAAAGGGGCACAAAGATGCTTTATCCTACAGGTCCTTTAATTCTATATAAATTTCATGGAAATTTTGAGAGTACTTTGCAGGTATTCAACAGTTAACTTTTAGGATATTTTACAGAGAAGCTGGTGCACTTTAGTACAAATTATTAGGAAAAACAGAAAAAAGTGTTAAGTTGGTTTAGTTATAATAAATTTGGGTACATACGTAGTTGTTAATTTGCAAACATTCTAATTTACTTTGAACTTTTTACTCCAACTGACAGAAAACCCTTACATCCTCCAGTTTCATGGATTTTACAGTGTGTGGTTTATTACAGTTTGTTGTTTTGTGTGTCAAACAATACATTAACAAATTAGGTTTCTTCAATAATTTCCTAAAAGTAGCTGCGGTAACTTTTAATTCTTTGGACATTTCTTTGAGATGGTTATGTAATTTGGTAGTATATAGAAAATGTGCTTAATATGGAGTTTCATAAGAAACAACCTAAAATGCTTGTATGTAGTTTGACACGCAAAACTACACACTGAAAACTGAATATTTTCTGTCAGTTCAATAATTATTATTAAACAGTGTGTCTAATCATTAAGAACCTTGATCGGGCACCTACCAACTAATCTACATAACACTTTTTCCAGTGTTTTTACTATAATTTGTATCAAATTGTTTGTAAAAGCTTAATGTCTTAGGAGCTTAATGCACCCTGTCTGTAAAATGTCATAAAATTAACTGTTAAATATCTGAAAATTACGCAGAAAATTATAGAAAACATGAAAGCATGAGATGATAACATTTCTCCAGTAAAGAGACACACAGTACAGAATATGAGTAGTAAAAACACATACAAAACCTGAAAAATACTATACAAACACTGTATTTTTTATCTGAAATCATTTGGGAGTCCCCTTAGACAACTATTTTGCCTTTACACATGAAATTACTTTCAAAAGCCTTTTTAACTTCCAAAATTTTTCAAGGATATAAGTCTTTCAAACAGTATTTCAAACAATAAAACAACTGAAAAACAGATAGACTAAAGTTCACTGTCATAAGAAGAGTGTTTAGTCACTAAAAATATTAAATCTATCATTAAAATAGACTCACCTTATCAATGGTGTTTATTTCTGACCTCTCTGATTGTCTGTCCACTGTGTGTCTGGAGTGTGAACTGGCGTGTCAAACACATCACTCTATGTAAATCCTGGTGGATGAGTATGTGCGTGTCTTTTGAATGATTTGTGGGGATATTTTTGATTAATGATTTCTGTTTTTGCATGTTATATAACCAGTAAACAGCGCTCTTTTCACTTTGCATTGCTTTTCATTTTATATCACTTTCCTCCTTTAAATTTGGCACTGACAGGTTTCAAAACAGGAACTATTGGGGCCTCAATAAGGACGCATCACTGTAATCAAAAATGTATTAGTCATATGTGCAGACATTGCAAACATGTGTGATTAATATACACATAGACTACACATACAAACACATACACACAAACACATCTAAGGGTCATTATTCTGACAATTTTCCACTTTGTCCATTTTTTAGACATTTTATATATTATCATACTGGATAATTGATTGATTAGTGAACATAAATGACATTAATGTTATGTTTATACTTTAATATATTTAATCTCTCTGCTAACAAAGGGCAAGCACAAGGAAAGCACAGTACACAATAAAGTTTTATTGTCACCAAGTTTAATACAGGGCAGTTTTCCTCAAAAATTGACATTTTGGAAGTTTCACCACTGCAGACAGTCTTCATGAAATATATACACTGTGGGAAAATCAACCACGTTTCATTTGAGTCACTTCTACATTGAATTCTGTTGTTTAGAAATGTACAGACTCTCAACTATCCCTCACATCTGTCCATTAAAGTGGATGTTTGAAAGGATTTAAATGAGCTGTAACTTAAAACTGGTGCTTATTCAAATCAAAAGTATCACTGATACTAGAACACCTGTCTGTCTGAGTGTGTCACTTATTTTCGTAGATATTTTCATACCTGAACAATCTGAAACCAGACTTTTGTCCAGTCTTTAAATGTGTTAAATTTGGGAACAATCTGTCCCATGATCACCATTAAGATTTTTTTTAATTGCAATAATAATGTTATTTATTTATGTATCACTTATCAAAACCAGAGACTACAAAGTGTTTTAGAATGAAAAGAAACAGAAAAAACATGTCAGTCATCTTGACTGTCCTGAAAAAATATAATTAAAAACATCATCATTAATCTTTACTTAATAATGATAATGATTATAATAACACATTTTATTTATGTAGCACTTTTCAAGGTACCCAAAGATGCTTTGCATAAGTTAAAAGTATCATAAAAAACAAAAAAAATAACCCAACACACTAAAATTACAAGAGTCATAGACATCACATTGAAATTGAGAAGTCTAATCAATACAAGAAGCCTTGGCTATACTTCAGTTGAACTCTTTATTTAAATGAACATCAGACAGGATTTGAATAATCAATGTCAACAAAGACTGTTGCATATTCAAATGAATGTGTGTCATGTAGGTCAGAACACCTGCCTGCTCTCTCTGTGCATCATTCTCGTCACAGCCAACCTGGTAGTTCAGTGGTAACTCTAGAAATTAAGTTTATATACCAATAATTTGTCTTGCCAAACCTGTTATGAGGCAAAAGTTCATGGTATTACATTCCTTCCTGCTGTGGCAAATTAATAGCATAGAAACTTAATTTCTAGGAGACAGGGTTGTTGGTGGATATTTGTGCAAGTGCAAAAACAAAGCAATCTTTATCTCAACCTGTGTTATTTCCATGATGGGTTAAAAATTGTGATAGTGAGAAAAGCACAGGTGTTACTAATAACATTAACAATGGCTTTGTTGTATTAAGGTTTGGTTTGATTTAACTACTAAACTACTTGATTAGGTTTAGGGAAAGATTGTGGTTTGGGTTAAAATTACCACTACGATACGGTTAGAAGACCTTCATCTTCATGGTTACAATAATATTATTGTAACCATGCCTAACCTATGGCGACCTGCTAGCTCTGCAGACTTTGTCATCCTATATTAACATCACATTCATTACTTACTTCTTTGCTCCTGACTGACATTAGTCATAGTCATAACTCCCATGGTTGCTTAAATATTAAATAATTAATATTGAATATTTGCTGTTTTAGGGCACTTGCTATAATGACTGATTCTGTCGTTTTTCTTATGACAGTATCTCCCTGACAGTGTGCTAGTGGGCTAATACAAAACCAGGATCCTGAAACTAAAGCAGCTAAATGGAATTCAGACATAATTCATTTCCTTACGTGAGCTTTACTTTTCCTAATGTGACATGTCAAAATCACAAGAAAAAGGTCTGGCTGCAATGTAGTCTATTTTTCTGGACTCGCACATTAATGGTAATTTTCTGTTTCCAAATATGGTGCATTTTGACTTGACCTAGCATTCCCACCTGTTTTGAAAATTTCTCATCACAAATGCAAATTAAAAGCTCTCATAAATCATAAAACACTTTTCTTTTACTTGACACTAGCTGATCTTTCAGTGCCACAAAAAACAACTTTAAGGGGTTAGATTATTGGCTCCCAATAACTAACTGTTCTCTGATCTTTTAAGATAATTTAATCTATTGTGATCCTTGTCCTGATTCAGTGTTCTTACAACATGGTAGTTTTCCTGCTCTGTGTAGAAACAGCAGAGGTAACACCAGACTGCTGGGCAGAGAGAACCAGAATGTAGACAACCATATAGCACACCTCCTAGTCTCCTCCAGTGAGCTGAACAGGACAGTGGCGAGTATACTGTGGCCAAACCTCAACAGCAGCACTCCCAGTATGGCCATGATGGTATAGAAAGCCCTTAGCTTTGACTGGTGAACCTGCTGTCTGGACCCACCCCCTTCCCCTGGCCCTGGACGAATTAGAACACAGAGAACCGAAAGGCTGCAAAAACAGATGATAATTAAACTGAGGGCTGCGATACAAAAAGCGATGATGGTGTTGTACATTGTGTCTTCTATGAACATGTAACCTGTTGCTACAAAGCACAGCAGCCAAACACAGCCAATGGTGATATTTCTGATTCTGATCCCACGTGCCTTCCTCAGGCCCAGGTAGGTGACGGGATGAACGACAGCCAGGTAACGTTCAACGCAGGTCAGGACGTGAAAAAACATCTGTGCGGATATGTTGATGGGGAAAAGGTAGAGACCTGGTATCATCATTTCTGGGATATCTGTGAGGACACCGCAACAGGTCAGGGTGAACCCTAAGATATTTGTCAGCTCGGTGATGACCATGTGGTAGGTGAAGAGGTCTGAGTGGCTAATCACTGCGCCAGAGCGCTGTTGCCTCCATCGCTGGTGACCAAGGTAGAGGACGAGGATGCAGAGAGGGAGGATGAAGAGGATGCTGGTGATGGTGAAGGCGATGATGGTGAAAGAGCCAGCTGTAAGCCTGAAGCACTTGAGCAGGAGATTATGGAAGTTGATGGATGAAGTACCAGGATGAGGATGAAGAGAGGAATTAGAGGAGTTGACTGACATGACTATGGGCAAGGGGAAGGGATAGAGTGAAAAAGAGAGAAAGATAACAAAATCAAAAGTAAATAAATATGACAAGAAGAAATAGTGGCTTATTGTGACTAAGAATTGCTAAAGCCATGTCCCAAATCCATACTACAAACTAATTCTACACTGGTTTTGAGTCTGTAGTGTGTTCATACTGAAAAAAGTGACAAAATAAAGTTACCATGCTGACAAAGAAAACTGAGATTTCATGTGTACTATTGATATACACAATCCTCCCGCAGCAAATTTCACAAAAAGGGACACAAAGATGCTTTATCCTACAGGTCCTTTAATTCTATATAAATTTCATGGAAATTTTGAGAGTAATTTGCAGGTATTCAACAGTTAACTTTTAGGATATTTTACAGAGAAGCTGGTGCACTTTAGTACAAATTATTAGGAAAAACAGAAAAAAGTGTTAAGTTGGTTTAGTTATAATAAATTTGGGTACATACGTAGTTGTTAATTTGCAAACATTCTAATTTACTTTGAACTTTTTACTCCAACTGACAGAAAACCCTTACATCCTCCAATTTCATGGATTTTACAGTGTGTGGTTTATTACAGTTTGTTGTTTTGTGTGTCAAACGATATATTAACAAATTAGGTTTCTTCAATAATTTCCTAAAAGTAGCTGCGGTAACTTTTAATTCTTTGGACATTTCTTTGAGATGGTTATGTAATTTGGTAGTATATAGAAAATGTGCTTAATATGGAGTTTCATAAGAAACAACCTAAAATGCTTGTATGTAGTTTGACACGCAAAACTACACACTGAAAACTGAATATTTTCTGTCAGTTCAATAATTATTATTAAACAATGAGTCTAATCATTAAGAACCTTGATCGGGCACTTACCACCTAATCTACATAACACTTTTTCCAGTGTTTTTACTATAATTTGTACCAAATTGTTTGTAAAAGCTTAATGTCTTAGGAGCTTAATGCACCCTGTCTGTAAAATGTCATAAAATTAACTGTTAAATATCTGAAAATTACGCAGAAAGTTATAGAAAACATGAAAGCATGGGATGATAACATTTCTCCAGTAAAGAGACACACAGTACAGAATATGAGAAGTAAAAACACATACAAAACCTGAAAAATACTATACAAACACTGTATTTTTTATCTGAAATCATTTGGGAGTCCCCTTAGACAACTATTTTGCCTTTACACATGAAATTACTTTCAAAAGCCTTTTTAACTTCCAAAATTTTTCAAGGATATAAGTCTTTCAAACAGTATTTCAAACAATAAAACAACTGAAAAACAGAAAGAATAAAGTTCACTGTCATAAGAAGAGTGTTTAGTCACTGAAAATATTAAATCTATCATTAAAATAGACTCACCTTATCAATGGTGATTATTTCTGACCTCTCTGATCTTCTGTCCACTGTTTGTCTGGAGTGTGAACTGGCGTGTCAAACACATCACTCTATGTAAATCCTGGTGGATGAGTATGTGCGTGTCTTTTGAATGATTTGTGGGGATATTTTTGATTAATGATTTCTGTTTTTGCATGTTATATAACCAGTAAACAGCGCTCTTTTCACTTTGCATTGCTTTTCATTTTATATCACTTTCCTCCTTTAAATTTGGCACTGACAGGTTTCAAAACAGGAACTATTGGGGCCTCAATAAGGACGCATCACTGTAATCAAAAATGTATTAGTCATATGTGCAGACATTGCAAACATGTGTGATTAATATACACATAGACTACACATACAAACACATACAAACACATACACACAAACACATCTAAGGGTCATTATTCTGACAATTTTCCACTTTGTCCATTTTTTAGACATTTTATATATTATCATACTGGATAATTGATTGATTAGCGAACATAAATGACATTAATGTTATGTTTATACTTTAATATATTTAATCTCTCTGCTAACAAAGGGCAAGCACAAGGAAAGCAGTGTACACAATTAAAGTTTTATTGTCACCAAATTTAATACAGGTCAGTTTTCCTCAAAAATTGACATTTTGGAAGTTTCACCACTGCAGACAGTCTTCATGAAATATATACACTGTGGGAAAATCAACCACGTTTCATTTGAGTCACTTCTACATTGAATTCTGTTGTTTAGAAATGTACAGACTCTCAACTATCCCTCACATCTGTCCATTAAAGTGGATGTTTGAAAGGATTTAAATGAGCTGTAACTTAAAACTGGTGCTTATTCAAATCAAAAATATCACTGATACTAGAACACCTGTCTGTCTGAGTGTGTCACTTATTTTCATAGTTATTTTCATACCTGAACAATCTGAAACCAGACTTTTGTCCAGTCTTTAAATGTGTTAAATTTGGGAACAATCTGGCTCATGATCACCATTAAGATTTTTTTTTTTTTATTGCAAAAATAATGTTATTTATTTATGTATCACTTATCAAAACCAGAGACTACAAAGTGTTTTAGAATGAAAAGAAACAGAAAAAACATGTCAGTCATCTTGACTGTCCTGAAAAAATATAATTAAAAACATCATCATTAATCTTTACTTAATAATGATAATGATTATAGTAATACATTTTATTTATGTAGCACTTTTCAAGGTACCCAAAGATGCTTTGCATAAGTTAAAAGTATCATAAAAAACAAAAAAAGAACCCAACACACTAAAATTACAAGAATCATAGACATCACATTGAAACTGAGAAGTCTAATCAATACAAGAAGCCTTGGCTATACTTCAGTTGAACTCTTTATTTAAATGAACATCAGACGGGATTTGAATAATCAATGTCAACAAAGACTGTTGCATATTCAAATGAATGTGTGTCATGTGGGTCAGAACACCTGCCTGCTCTCTCTGTGCATCATTCTCGTCATATCCAACCTGGTAATTTGGTGGTAACTCTAGAAATTAAGTTTATATACCAATAATTTGTCTTGCCAAACCTGTTATGAGGCAAAAGTTCATGGTATTACATTCCTTCCTGCTGTGGCAAATTAATAGCATAGAAACTTAATTTCTAGGAGACAGGGTTGTTGGTGGATATTTGTGCAAGTGCAAAAAACCCAAGCAATTTATGACTCAACCTGTGTTATTTCCATGATGGGTTAAAAATTGTGATAGTGAGAAAAGCACAGGTGTTACTAATAACATGAACAATGGCTCTGTTGTATTAAGGTTTGGTTAGATTTAACTACTAAACTACTTGATTAGGTTTAGGGAAAGATTGTGGTTTGGGTTAAAATTACCACTACGATACGGTTAGAAGACCTTCATCTTCATGGTTACAATAATATTATTGTAACCATGGCTAACCTATGGCGACCTGCTAGCTCTGCAGACTTTGTCATCCTATATTAACATCACATTCATTACTTACTTCTTTGCTCCTGACTGACATTAGTCATAGTCATAACTCCCATGGTTGCTTAAATATTAAATAATTAATATTGAATATTTGCTGTGTTAGGGCACTCTCTATAATGACTGATTTTGTCGTTTTTCTTATGACAGTCTCTCCCTGACAGTGTGCTAGTGGGCTAATACAAACCCAGGATCCTGAAACTAAAGCAGCTAAATGGAATTCAGACATAATTCATTTCCTTATGTGAGCTTTACTTTTCCTAATGTGACATGTCAAAATCACAAGAAAAAGGTCTGCTGCAATGTAGTCTATATTTCTGGACTTGCACATTAATGGTAATTTTCTGTTTCCAAATATGGTGCATTTTGACTTGACCTAGCATTCCCACCTGTTTTGAAAATTTCTAATCACAAATGCAAATTAAAAGCTCTCATAAATCATAAAACACTTTTCTTTTACTTGACACTAGCTGAACTTTCAGTGCCACAAAAAACAACTTTAAGGGGTTAGATTATTGGCTCCCAATGTCACCAAACCCAATCCAGGGTTTTACTCAGTAATTTTAGTCAGTAACCGTTCTCTGATCTTTTAGGATACTTTAATCTATTGTGATCCTTGTCCTGATTCAGTGTTCTTACAACATGGCAGTTTTCCTGCTCTGTGTAGAAACAGCACAGGTAACACCAGACTGCTGGGCAGACAGAACCAGGGTGTAGAAAACCATACAGCACACATCCTAGTCTCCTCCAGTGAGGTGAACAGGACAGTGGCGAGTATACAGTCGCTAAACCTCAACAACAGCACTCCCAGTATGGCCATGATGGTATAGAAAGCCCTTAGCTTTGACTGGTGAACCTGCTGTCTGGACCCACCTCCTTCCCCTGGCCCTGGACGAATTAGAATGCAGAGAACTGTAAGGCTGCAAAAACAGATGATAATTAAAGTAAGGGCTGCGATACAAAAAGAGATGATGGAGTCGAGTATTTTGTCCTGTATGAAAATGAAACCTGTTGTTACAAAGCACAGCAGCCAAACACAGCCAATGGTGATATTTCTGATTCTGATCCCACGTGCCTTCCTCAGGCCCAGGTAGGTGACGGGATGAACAACAGCCAGGTAACGTTCCACACAGGTCAGGATGTGAAAGAACATCTGTGCATGTTGGTTAAAGGAGAAAATGTATATATTTGGGATCATCAGTTCTGGGATATCTGTGAGGACACCGCAACAGGACAGGATGGACCCTAAGATATTTGTCAGCTCGGTGATGACCATGTGGTAGGTGAAGAGGTCTGAGTGGCTAATCGCTGCACCGGAGCGCTGTTGCCTCCATCGCTGGTGACCCAGGTAGAGGACGAGGATGCAGAGAGGGAGGATGAAGAGGATGCTGGTGATGGTGAAGGCGGTGATGCTTAAAGAGCCAGCTGTGGACCTGTAGCACTTGAGCAGTATATTAAAGAGGCTGAGGGATGAAGGATGAGGATGGGGATGAAGAGAGGAATTAGAGGAGTTGACTGACATGACTACAGCCAAGGGGAAGGGATAGAGTGAAAAAGAGAGAGATAACAAAATCAAAAGTAAATCAATATGACAAGAAGAAATAGTGGCTTATTGTGATTAAGAATTGCTAAAGCCATGTCCCAAATCCACTCTACAAACTAATTCTACACTGGTTTTGAGTCTGTAGTGTGTTCATACTGAAAAAAGTGACAAAATAAAGTTACTATGATGACAAAGAAAACTGAGATTTTCATGTGTACTATTGATATACACAATCCTCCCACAGTAAATTTCACAAAAAGGGGCACAAAAATGCTTTATCCTACAGGTCCTTTACTTCTATACAAATTTCATGGAAATTTTGAGAGTAATTTGCAGGTATTCAACAGTTAACTTTTAGGATATTTTACAGAGAAGGTGGTGCACTTTAGTACAAATCATTAGGAAAAACAGAATAAAGTGTTAAGTTGGTTTAGTTATAATAAATTTGGGTACATACATAGTTGTTAATTTGCAAAAATTCTAATTTACTTTGAACTTTTTACTCCAACTGACAGAAAACCCTTACATCCTCCAGTTTCATGGATTTTACAGTGTGTGGTTTATTACAGTTTGTTGTTTTGTGTGTCAAATGATATATTAACAAATTAGGTTTCTTCAATAATTTCCTAAAAGTAGCTGCGGTAACTTTTAATTCTTTGGACATTTCTTTGAGATGGTTATGTAATTTGGTAGTATATAGAAAATGTGCTTAATATGGAGTTTCATAAGAAACAACCTAAAATGCTTGTATGTAGTTTGACACACAAAACTACACACTGAAAACTGAATATTTTCTATCAGTTAAATAATTATTATTAAATAATGAGTCTAATCATTAAGAACCTTGATTGGGCACTTATCAACTAATCTACATAACACTTTTTTCAGTTTTTTTATTATACTTTGTACCAAATTGTTTGTAAAAGCTTAATGTCTTAGAAGCTTAATGCACCCTGTCTGTAAAATTATCTGTTAAATATCTGAAAATTACTCGGAAAATTATAGAAAACATGAAAGCATGAGATGATAACATTTCTCCAGTCAATAGACACACAGTACAGAATATGAGTAGTAAAAACACATACAAAACCTGAAAAATACTATACAAACACTATATTTTTATCTGAAATCATTTGGGAGTACCCTTGGACAACTGTTTTGCCTTTACACATGAAATTACTTTCAAAAGCGTTGTTAACTTCCAAAATTTTTCAAGGATATAAGTCTTTCAAACAGTATTTCAAACAATAAAACAACTGAAAAACAGATAGAATAAAGTTCACTGTCATAAGAAGAGTGTTTAGTCACTAAAAATATTAAATCTATCATTAAAATAGACTCACCTTATCAATGGTGATTATTTCTGACCTCTCTGATCTTCTGTCCACTGTGTGTCTGGAGTGTGAACTGGCGTGTCAAACACATCGCTCTATGTAAATCCTGGTGGATGAGTATGTGCGTGTCTTTTGAATGATTTGTGGGGATGTTTTTGATTAATGATTTCTGTTTTTGCATGTTATATAACCAGTAAACAGCGCTCTTTTCACTTTGCATTGCTTTTCATTTTATATCACTTTTCTCCTTTAAATTTGGCACTGACAGGTTTCAAAACAGGAACTATTGGGGCCTCAATAAGGACGCATCACTGTAATCAAAAATGTATTAGTCATATGTGTAGACATTGAAAACATGTGTGATTAATATATGCACATAGACTACACATACAAACACATACACACAAACACATCTTAGGGTCATTATTCTGACAGTTTTCCAGTTTGTCCATTTTTTTAGGTATTTTATATATTATTATACTGGATAATTGATTGATTAGTGAACATAAATGATATTAATGTTATGTTTATACTTTACTATATTTAACCTTTCTGCTAAGAAAGGGCAAGCAGAAGGAAAACACAGTACACAATTAAAGTTTTATTGTCACCAAGTTTAATACAGGGCAGTTTTCCTCAAAAATTGACATTTTGGAAGTTTCACCACTGCAGACAGTCTTCATGAAATATATACACTGTGGGAAAATCAACCACGTTTCATTTGAGTCATTTCTACATTGAATTCCACTGTTTAGAAATGTACAGACTCTCAACTATCCCTCCCATCTGTCCATTAAAATGGATGTTTGAAAGGATTTAAATGAGCTGTAACTTAAAACTGGTGCTTATTCAAATCAAAAATATCACTGATACTAGAACACCTGTCTGTCTGTCTGAGTGTGTCACTTATTTTCATAGTTATTTTCATACCTGAACAATCTGAAACCAGACTTTTGTCCAGTCTTTAAATGTGTTAAATTTGGGAACAATCTGGCTCATGATCACCATTAAGATTTTTTTTTTTTTATTGCAAAAATAATGTTATTTATTTATGTATCACTTTGCAAAACCAGAGACTACAAAGTGTTTTAGAATGAAAAGAAACAGAAAAAACATGTCAGTCATCTTGACTGTCCTGAAAAAATATAATTAAAAACATCATCATTAATCTTTACTTAATAATGATAATGATTATAATAATACATTTTATTTATGTAGCACTTTCCAAGGTACCCAAAGATGCTTTGCATAAGTTAAAAGTATCATAAAAAAACAAAAAAAAGAACCCAACATACTAAAATTACAAGAATCATAGACATCACATTGAAATTGAGAAGTCTAATCAATACAAGAAGCCTTGGCTATACTTCAGTTGAACTCTTTATTTAAATAAACATCAGACAGGATTTGAATAATCAATGTCAACAAAGACTGTTGCATATTCAAATGAATGTGGGTCATGTGGGTCAGAACACCTGCCTGCTCTCTCTGTGCATCATTCTCATCATATCTAACCTGGTAGTTTGGTGGTAACTCTAGAATTAAGTTTATATACCAATAATTTGTCTTGCCAAACATGTTATGAGGCAAAAGTTCATGGTATTATATTCCTTCCTGCTGTGGCAAATTAATAGCAAAGAAACTTAATTTCTAGAAGACAGGGTTGTTGGTGGATATTTGTGCAAGTGCAAAAAACCCAAGCAATGTATGACTCAGCCTGTGTTATTTCCATGATGGGTTAAAATTGTGATAGTAGGAAAAGCACAGATGTTACTAATAACATTAACAATGGCTTTGTTCTATTAAGGTTTGGTTAAGTTTAACCACTAAACTACCTGGTTAGGTTCAGGGAAAGATCATGATCTGGGTTATAATGACTACTTTGTTACAGTTAGAAGACCTTCATCTTCATGGTTACATATTATTTAACCATGAAGGTCACTTGTTTTATTGACCCAACCATCTATCATGACCTGCTAGCTCTGCGGACTTTGTCAGTCTATATTAACATCACATGACTTATTTTCTTGCTCCTGACTGACGTCAGTCATAATCATAACTCCCACAGCGGCCAGAGGACTTTGTTGCAAAACCACGATCCTGAAACTGAAGCAGCTATATGGAATTCAGCCATCGGTCATTTCCTTATGTAAGCTGTGCTTTTCCTAACATGACATGTCAAAATCCCAGGAAAAACATCTCTTTACAGGGCCATTTTTTTAAATGCTGAAGCAAAGCCATCGCTAGTGCAGACACAGCTGAAATGTAGTTATTTTTCTGATCTTGCACTTTGATGGTACTTTCCTGTTTCCAAATTTAGTGCATTTTGATATGACCTAGGTTTCCCACCTGCTCTGACAACTTCTAATCATTATTTTTTTGATTTCTTTGGATAATGCACCCACAAATAGCTCTCCAAAATCATTAAACCCTTTTCTTTTACTTGACACTAGCTGAACTTTCAATGCCACAAAAAACAGCTTTAATGGGTCAAATTATTGGCTCCCAATGTCACCAAACCCAATCCAGGGTTTTACTCAGTAATTATAGTCAGTAACTGTTCTCTGATCTTTTAGATACTTTAATCTATTGTGATCCTTGTCCTGGTTCAGTGCTGTTCTTACAACATGGTAGTTTTCCAGCTCTGTGTAGAAACAGCAGAGGTAACACCAGACTGCTGGGCAGAGAGAACCAGAATGTAGACAACCATAAAGCACACCTCCCAGTCTCCCCCAGTTGTGGTGAGGCATACAGTGCAGCGCTGAGTGTATTCTGCCCAAACCTCAACAACAGCACTCCCAGTATGGCCATGATGGTATAGAAAGCCCTTAGCTTTGACTGTTGAACCTGCTGTCTGGACCCGCCCCCTTCCCCTGGCCCTGGACGAATCAGAACATAGAGAACCGAAAGGCTGCAAAAACAGATGATAATTAAAGCAAAGACTGTGGTACATAATAAGATGATGGTGTTGGGCATTGTGTCTTCTATGAACATGAAACCTGTTGTTACAAAGCACAGCAGCCAAACACAGCCAATGGTGATATTTCTGATTCTGATCCCACGTGCCTTCCTCAGGCCCAGGTAGGTGACGGGATGAACAACAGCCAGGTAACGTTCCACACAGGTCAGGATGTGAAAGGACATCTGTGCATATAGGTTGATGGAGTAAATGTATAAATTTGGCATAATAATTTCTGGGATATCAGTGAGGACACTGCAACAGGACAGGATGGACCCTAAGATATTTGTCAGCTCGGTGATGACCATGTGGTAGGTGAAGAGGTCTGAGTGGCTAATTGCTGTGCCGGAGCGCTGTTGCCTCCATCGCTGGTGACCCAGGTAGAGGACGAGGATGCAGAGAGGGAGGACGAAGAGGATGATGGTGATGGTGAAGGCGGTGATGCTTAAAAAGCCAGCTGTGGAGCTGAAGCACTTGAGCATGAGATTATAGACGCTAAGGGATGAAGGAAGAGGATGAGGAGGATGAGAGGAATTAGAGGAGTTGACTGACATGACTACGGCCAAGGGGAAGGGATAGAGTGAAAAAGAGAGAAAGATAACAAAATCAAAATTAGATCAACATGACAAGAGGAAATACAGACTTGTTGTGACTAAGAATTGCTAAAGCCATGTTCCAAATCCATACTACAAACTAATTCTAAACCGGTTTTACTATCGATATTCACAATCCTCCCATAATATATTACACAAAGGGGCACAAAAACGTTTTATCTTATAGGTCCTTTGATTACATACAAAATTCCTGGATATTTTTTGAGTAGTTTGAAGGTTTTTAGTGGTTAACTTTTAGGACATTTTAAAGAGAGGGTGGTAAAATTTAGTACAAATTATAAGAAAAAACAAAATGAGGAGTTAAGTTGGTTTAGTTGTAATATATTTTGGTTCATACGTAGTTGCTAATTTACAAAAATTCTAATTTCTTTAGAATTTTTTACTCCAACTGACAGAAAACCCTTACATCCTTCAGTTTCATGGATTTTACAGTGTTTGGTTTATCACAGTGTGTAGCTTTTGTGTGTCAAATGATATATTAACATATTAGTTTTTTTTTAGGACATTTCTTTGAGAGGGTTATGTAATTTGGTAGTATATAGGAAATGTGCTCATTATAGAGTTGAACGAATATAAGAAACAACCTAAAATGCTTGCATGTAGTTTAACACATAAAACTACATGCTGAAAACTGAATATTTTCTGTCAGTTAAATAAATATTAAGATCTAATTATTAAGAAATGTTGCAGCTACACAAATATGATGACTTTTCACTTTTCTTTTTCTTATAATTTGTGGCATCCTGTCTGTGAAATGTTGTAAAATTAACTGTTAAATATCTGCAAATTACTCAGAAAATTTCCATGAAATTAGTCTGATTAGGATATGGATTATAAAACTTTACCCACAAAGGAAATGGGAGAGCTGCAGCTATATTAGTCAAATAAAATACTTAACATTACATACATTAACATGTGAGGTGCATCATGTAAGATAACGTAAGGTAGTTTCAGTGATGAAAATTGCACTGATGGTTTGTCATTTTCTTATATGAAAAAATGATGCTAGAAAATATGAAAGCATGAGATGATAATATTCCTCCAGTAAAGAGACACACAGTACAGAATATGAGTAATAAAACCTACAAAACCTTAGCAATATTATACAAACACTACATTCTTAACTGAAATCACTTGTTGTCTCCCTGGACAACAATTTCGCCTTTACACATGAAATTACTTTCAAAAGCCTTTTTAATGTCTAGCATTTTTCTAGAATGTAAGTCTTTTAAATCATATTAAAGTTCACTGTCAGAAGAAGAGTGTTTAGACACTAAAAGTATTAAAGTTGTCATTAAAATAGACTCACCTTATCAGTAGTGTTTATTTCTGATGTCTCTGATCCTCTGTCCACTGTGTGTCTGGAGTGTGAACTGGCAGATCAAACATATAGCTATATGTAAATCCTGGTGAGTGCGTGACTGTTGAAACATTTGTGGGGTGTTTCTGATTGATTATTTCTGTTTTTGCATATTGTGTAACCAGTAAACATTGCTCTCTCCTTTTGCATTGCTTTTCATTTTATATCATTTTCTCCTTTATATTTGGCACTGACAGGTTTCAAAACAGGAACTATTGGGTACGGACGCATCACTGTAATCAAAAATCTATTTGTCATGTGTGCAGACATTGCAAACATATACTGTATGGTTAATATATACATAGACTACACACACAAACACATCTGAGGGTCATTATTCTGATATTTCATTATTTTAGGTATTTTATATGCGATTATACTATACTACTATACTACTATAATTGATTGATTTGTGAACATACACTGACATTCCTGTTATATATATAGATAGGTGACAAATTAAAGGAAAAACCAACACAAAATGTCTTAGTAAGGTGTTGGGCCACCACATGCCACCAGAACAGCTTCAGTGCATTGATTCCACGAGTCTCTGGAACTCTGCTGTCACTCTGTCAGTCCAAAATCTCCCATAGGTGTTCAAATGGGTTGAGATCTGGTGATTGTGAGGGCCATAGCATATGATTCACATCATTTTCATACTCATCAAACCATTCAGTGAGCCCTCATGTTCTGTGAATTAGGGCATTGTTATCTTGGAAGAGACCACTCCCATCAGGATAGAAATGTGTCATCATAAGATAAAGGTGATCACTCAAAACAACTTTGTATTGATTGTAGGGGTCAAGCATTCAGACCTGTAATGGTTTTTCCTTTAATTTGTCATCCATGTGTATATACTTCTATATTTATTTTGTACTTATATTGTTCAACTGTTCTGCCATCAAAGGGCTGTAAACAAGCAAGCACAAGGAATAATTCTTTACAGTTTAAATGGTCACCAAGTTTTTAATACAGGGCAGTTTTCCTCAAAAACAGACTTTGGAGAAATGGTTTTCATCAGACAGGCCACACTTCAGAAATAATGCATGAAGAGAGATTTCTACAAGTATTACCACTGCAGGCAGTCTTCATGAAAGATATACACTGTGGTAAAATCAAACAAGTGTCATTTGAATTATTTCTACATTGAATTCTGTATACAGGTTTTAAATGAGCTGTAACTGGTGCTTATTCAAATCAAAAATGTCATTAAAACCAGAGCACCTGTCTGAGTGTGTCACTTGTTATCTTTACACTTGAACAATCTGCAAACCAGACTTTTGCCCAGTCTTTAAATGTGTCAAATTGGGGAACAGTTTGGCCCATTAAGAGTTAAGAGCTAGTTTTTTACTGCAACAATAATGTCATTTATTTATGTATCACTTATCAAAACCAGAGATTACAAAATGCTTCACAACGAAAAGAAACAGAAAAATATGTCAGTCATCTTGACTGTTTTGGTAATATTGCTAAATTTGCTAATCATGTCATTTTATGTTTCATTAATTGTCTGATATCTGATTGGTTGTTCACAACACTGTGTACAGTGAGCTGCATTTCTAAGTATGACACAAGGCAAAATTGGAAAAGTCCATTAGTGCTCAGCAGAGCTGTTATTGGTTCTGATAAATTGGACTTTGGGATTTTGGGATGAACTGAGAAATGTTTCTGAGACTGTTGGATATACTAACATTGATTTTATTTACAGTTTTATCTACACTTACATACTAACATGAACAGTATTACTCGGTGAGTAGTCACATCTGTCCTGAAAATATTATCCAGCCTGCCAGACTGACTTAGTGACAAAGTCCAGAAATAAACAGATAGAAGGCAACGTTGGGCTCAAGATAATAATATAACTACTAAAGACTGATTAAATAGAAACTATTTAACTATAACCTGCATTTAATCAAATCTAGTTTACAGTAAAATGCTCTACTCTGATCCTTGTCCTGATTCAGTGTTGTTCTTACTACACAGCAGTTTTCCTGCTTGGTGTAGAAACAGCAGAGGTAACACCAGACTGCTGGGAATACAGAACCAGACTCCTGACACCAGCACCTCTCACCGGACACTCTCACTCACTGCTGGTGTGGCATACATCGAAACAACGAGCAAATGGCCCAAAACCAAACCTCAACAACAGAGCTCCCATTATGGCCACGATGTTGTGAAATGCCCTCATCTTTGATCAGTCTCTGTTCCCACCCCTTAACCCCCAGCCCTTGACAAATCAGAGCATGGAGAGTAGAGAGTAGAGCTGTAGAAGGAGACAACAGCTATGGATAGAAACAAGAGGGAAAAATCTGAGGTGGTGGTGAAATTAGAAGCCAGAATCTTTAGACCACACAGTCCAAGGAAAGGCAGCCAAATGCACCCGATGGTGACATTTCTGATTCTAACCTCACCCCTCCTTCTCAGGCCCAGGTAGGTGATTGGATAAACAACAGCCAGGTGGCGCTTTGCACAGGTGAGTATGTGAAAGAAAGTCTGTCCATTTGATATGACAGAGAAAAGAAAGATGCCAGTCATTATCAACCATGAGACATTGCCACAAAGATAGAAACCACACCCAAAGCTGCCAGTCATCTCCATAGTGACCATGTGATAAGTGATGACGTCAGGGTGACTTGTCAAAGTTGAACGCTTTTTAAGCCATTGTTGGAGACCCAAGTAGAGAACAAGAATGCAGGAAGGGAGGAGGAGGAGGATGTTGGTGACGAAGAAGGACGTGAAGATGAGGAAAGAGGACAAAATCTATTTGAAACATGGTGAAAACATCATAAATTTTAGAATATCATAAATAAGTGGTCAGACAAACAAAATTTGGTCAAAAAAACTACTCAAAGTGATAGCAAATGACTATCATGGGAAAAGGTTTTCATTTTTTCAGCTGTATACTATCATTTTTTTAAAGAATCAAAGTAATAGAAATGCCAGTTTTTAAATCTAAATTAAAAATAGTAAGCCAAAAAATTCAACCCACCTTGTTTGTTCCGTCTGCTGTATCTCCAAACTCACTCGCCTGCAGAACTGCTCCGAATATTTATAGATGCTTGTGTATGAGAGTTTTGTTATCGTGCTTGCATGCATGGAGACAGATTGTAGACAGACAGTGGGAGTTTTTGCATGTGAAAAAGCTATATTAAAGGTCTCTAATATCTCTTTATGCATTGATACTTTATACTTTGGATCTCAGTAGGGAAATGTCCTGCTCAGACTTTCCTTCCGCAGGCAGGTCAGACTGCAAGGACAGTCACAGAACATCAGCATGTGTGGAGCCCCTGACTTACTCAGGGACACTTCAGGAGGGCAGATATTCGCCAACACAGAACTGATGCTAACCACTAGACCACCAAGTGCTCCAAAATGCCCCACATAAGTGCAGCAGAAGCACAATCAACCACAATCTGAAAACATGGAAGATGCGTTGAAAAAATGCTGTTGGCTTTATAGAGAGCTGAAGTCATCACTTCTTGTCTTGCCTCTGTTCCAGCGTTCAGTGTTTCTTTAATCAGTCTTTTTGAAAAGATGAAACGTGTTCCTGGGGTTTACTTTCCATATTCTCAGACGAAACCTTTTGGGTTTTAACAAAGTTAAACAAACATGCCCTGTGAGCACAGAAAAAGCTACAGCTCCCATGAAAAAAACTACAAGCATGAGTACTTTGTCATCATAACTTGGTTTCATCTATATCCATAAAACTCACCAACGCTTTCTTCTCAAGTCATTTTTCAGTTTACTAGTTGCCATTTCTGACAATGTTTCAATGTTTGGCACAGTGCAATAGAATAAGAACCTAAAGATAGTGCCCCTCTTTCATTTAATGAATCAAGAATCGATTTTGAATCAGTCAATTCTGAATCAAAGTGTGACACCAAGATTTGTAATTAAATAGAATCGTGGAACAAAACCACAATATACACTCACTGAGCACTTTATTAAGAACACAAGAACACAATCTAATGCAATCCAATACAACAGCACTGCCATAAATTCTACTTTTATGAAACTTATACATTTTCAGTTTTTGTTGACATTGTCAGAAAGGTGATAATTCTACTTTATGTTTATCATTGAGGTTGTAGCAAGTGGTGGTGGTGGTGTCCTGGAAATCATTAAATTGAAAATTGTTCCTAACATGTAAGTTAATGGGGTGGAAAAAACAAAACAATTTTCAATATTTTAAATTTAAACAAACATCTTTACATTATGTTATTTTCAGCTGCAAAATGCTGCAACATCTGCTTAGATTTGACAACTGAAACAGACAAATTCATTCATTCTTACACACCAGTAATACTCTTTTTTAATACTTTACTTTTTGCTGGTTCCAATTTCAACCACTCATGATGTAGAAGTAATTTTAACAGAAAAGCCAAAGCAAAACTAAACTTAAAAAAGAAAGAACGAAAGAAAGGACATTGAATAAATTTGTTGAAAAAAATAGAAGTAGGTTTGATATTACAAACATTTATCCTCATATGCATGTAAAAAAAATAGCTTCATCATTTATATAGACACATATATTTACCTGGTACCAACAACATGAAGTTATATAAAATAAAGTAAACTGATCATTTGACTACTTGGAAGGAGTGGACAAGCTGATGTGTAACATTATATAATAATAATACATATAATAATAATTTCAATTAATGCATTTTGATTAATTATTAATTAATTATTATTATAAATATATATGAATTGATTTTTGTTGTCACCGAAAATCCATCTTTTTTCAAATGCATCTTCTTATTTTGTGGGTTAGTTTCTCTGTAAACTGAGTCAGTAATATATGTGTAATTGTACAAGAGCTTATTGTAAACTGTTAAGTGTATTGGGACCATGCTGCATGGTGATTCTGCACTTTAAATAAAACTGATTGACTGATTGATAGTGATAATTAGCAAACAATCAATTATACAATATAACATCAATCTGCAGCCAGCATCTTATGTAAAACCAGTTTCCATTTTTATAACATGCAAATGTAATTCATTTTGTGCATCCATTACAATGGACATTTGACAGAATTCAAATGACTTTTATGTAAGCAATGACTGGTGGTAATTCAAATTAAGGCATTCAGCCCAACACAGCTGCCTGCTGTGTACACATGGATGTATTATTTTAATCAAATATTATATGTGCCTGCAGATAAAAGATTTCTTGGAAAAGACTGTGTGGTTTCATTTGGACTGCCATATAAAATACCAGATTAACAGTAACATTGATATATATGTTTCTGATATTTATTTGATTAACCTTTCATTTTATTTTACATGTTTAAGATATTTAATAAGCCTGAATTATTTGTTTGTTTATAATGGGGAAAGGAGCTGCCCACTGTTTAATTTGTAGTACCTTAAAATGCCACTAGATGGCAGGATTTATCTCTAAAATGGGAACTGGGCTCTCAAGCAAAACAGTCATTTTTTTCACCTGCCTCATAGAGTGACATCAAAATCATTCAATTAATCTACCAATACATTCACCTGACTCAATGTCTGTAAAATATCAGCAAGTGATTTCCTTTGAAAGACGAGCCGCCAATTCTTTGGCCACATCTCTGTGTGATATTAAAGGGGCATTCCACTAATTTCACACATGAAGTTCAGTTTACTCGTCAATAGGAGTACTACTTAGCATGTGAACAGTTGTATAATGTCTTTTGTGGCTCTGGAGGGGGCTTTACACAGTCAGAGGGTTTTTTTTTCTATTGAGGATTATGGAAAATGTAGGATCCAGTCTTACTGGAGCATGACCCATACTGGTGACTAAAATTCAGGTTATCTTCGCCTCTGCTACATCGATTTTGACCATTATTTTTCTGTTGTGAAACCCCTAACTTTATAGAAGTGCAAAACTAAACTGCTAGAGTGCCCCTTGACCCTATTTGACCTCCAGCTTCTGACAGTCCACAGACCATCTGATCTGTATTGAAAGTTGATAATCTAAATGTCTGTTTGTATGTAAATGACATGGTTACTGTTTTGCTTTTGTTTATTTTTTATTTTTTTACTTCATGTGCACTTTTTTTGTTTTGCATTTTCTTGGTACACTTTGGATTTTTCTTTTTGTTGTTGTTATTTTTAAGTCACTTGTCCATAGCTTGGTACAGGTGCACAAACACAGCTGACAAAGACCTTGCAAATCAAATGCATCTTTTTGTGAGCTTGCAAAATTTCATGTGTGAACTACCGCTTCTTTCTGTAATATTTAGTCTCTGTACAACATATGATATGTAAGTGCAGGTATAATAATAAACAGTGTTGGGAAACAGTAATAAGGTAACAGTAGGAGTGTAAGGGCTTACACTTTGATATTCAGTAATTACATTACAGTTACTATTCCTAGTAACGCTCCATTACCAACAATTTGGGGATCCACTTTTACTTACCTTTTACTTACTTTTTATTTAGTGGCATCTAGCAGAATGGACTTGGCAGAAATAGAATATAATATTCATAAGTATGTTTTAGTTAGTGTATAATCCCACGAAAATAAGAATAGTTGTGTTTTTATTACCTTAGAATGAGTCCTTTATATCTACATAGGGACCCTTCCCACTCCAAGCGTGTAGGAGAACCTACGGTGGCCGCAAAACTCGTGAAAAACATGAATGGCCCTCTCTAGAGCCAGTGTTTGGTTTGTCCATTCCAGGCTACTGTAGAAACATGGCAGTGCTCCAAAATAGAGAGGACCCACTCCTAAAGGGCTCATTCTAAGGTAACGAAAACACAACAATTCTTATTTTCAGGTGATTATACACTTATTAAATCATACTTGTGAATATTATTTTCCATTTCTGCCAAGTCTTCTGTCAATTTTACATAATTTTACTCTTTTGTTCATGTTACTTCCCCGAGCCAGGTCATAACATCTGGGGGCTCGTCCAGGATAAGGAGTTTGATGGAGAGGTAATTTCAATCAATTTCTTCTTTGTGAATTCAGAGGACAGACTTCTGTGGGACGTGTTAGCTTGGCAAATAGACAGGAGGCAGGTGGAGGTGGTTAGCCTCTGCAAAAAGAAGACAAATGCAAAATCTGGGCTGTCTGCTTGTTAAACCATCTTATCTTGTTTTCATTTTCTACATATTAAATGTAGAAGATGTAACGTGGGTGTGGGGGCTTTGGAATTGTTTACAAGCATCTTTGATGGACGTGACAGCTGAGTAATAAAAGTAAAGTCACAAGGAATGTAACTAATTACTTTTGCTATTGAGTAATGTAATTGCTTTTTCAAGTAACTTACCCAACACTGATCATAAATATAAATATATTTCCAGTATTGACAATGTATTCAGAACCAATGGCAACAGTGGATTCCTGTCTTAGGTCTTTTTATTTTTGGTTTGTTTTGAAGCAAACATCTTTTTTTCAGTTATTTTCTGAAGAACAGCATGTCTTTTTCAGTATGAGAAAACACACACACATAGGGAGTTTCCTGTTACAGTGGGCAGGAGCAGAAGGGGAGGAGTGAGGAGGAAGAGGGAAAAGTGGGAGGAGAGGAGAGAAGGAATGTCCGAGCCGAGGCATTGTGTTCGGCTATCGCACAACCAGAGAGAGAGAGGAGGGAGGGAGGGAGGGAAGAGTCTCTCTGCTGGGAAGTAGAAACCCTCTCACAAGGAGGT